>NW_010324858.1:61835-97397 GCF_000700745.2 Antrostomus carolinensis | reverse complement strand
CCCCTCAAAAACAGTCTCTGGCGAGGGTCCTTGGCTGTGCTGCTCCATGAGACTCGTGTGCTGAGCCCCGGAGAAGGGAGGGGACAGGGACACGGTGACAGCCCTGTGGGCAGCAGTGCCACAACACCCCCAGCACCACCATGGGCCCCAGCACCCCGCCTGTGCCCCGGGGCCTGAGGTGGCCGGGGAGGCCCGGCTGAGCACAGCTGCTCTACAGAGCCGCCCTCTCACCTTCGCGTGGGGCGGAGAATTGGTTTAAAACCCTCCAGACTGGTTTAAGAGATGATCCTGGAGCTGTGCTGTGTCCCTGTCACGGCTCCGCGCCTCGGAGAGCTGGAAAAGCTGCAGGAAAAAAATGGAAAATACTCCAATTTCTGTGAAATGGAATATTTTATTATCACTGAGCATTTAACTCTCAGTCCGCAAAGTTTGTGTTTCATGCAACGGAGGAGATGAAGCCAGTTAAAAAGATGAAGAGAGAATTAATGCTGTCGAGATAAATATGTTCAGCCTGGGGAAGAGAAGGCTCCGGGGAGATCTTATAGCGGCCTCCCAGTACCTGAAGGGGCTACAAGAAAGCTGGGGAGGGACTTTTCATAAGGGCAGTTAATGACAAAACAAGGGGAAATGGGTTTAAACTGAAAGAGGGGAGGTTTAGATTAGATATTAGGAAGAAGTTTTTCACTGTGAGGGTGGTCAGACACTGGAACAGGTTGCCCAAGGAAGCTGTGGCTGCTCCTCCCTGGAAGTGTTCAAGGCCAGGCTGGATGAGGCTTTGAGCAACCTGGTCTAGTGGAAGGTGTCCCTGCTGATGGCAGGGGGGGTGGAACTGGATGATCTTTAAGGTCCCTTCCAATCCAAACCATTCTATGATGGTTCTATGAAATAAAGAACATGGGCCTTGCAGCATCAGAGGGAATGGGTGTTGATTGTGCAAGATGAAGACCCTGGGAGCTTGGGCCTGGGGTTCAGCCATGAAGATGAACAGGGAAGCTCGTAATGGGAAGTTCCTGGACAAATCAGGACACGTGCCAAATAACGATCCCTACAGCGGGTACTTGAGTGACAAGCAGGATTACAGGAGGTAGTTTTTGAAGAGGAACATAAATGGGTTTAAGAGACTGCAAACTCTTGTTAAAGCTGCAATAAATCTGAGCCAGAGACAGTCTTTAGGAAAGTGTCAGAAAGATGATGGTTTTTGTTTGGAAAAGAGGTGAGACTGGAGCAGAGATCAGTCCCAGTTGCCTCCACGGAAATGGCTGCTGATTTCTGTTTGGAGATACTACATAGAAGAGACATTGCTGCAGTATTCTGTAAATTCTCTAACAGTATTTTGTAACAGTATTCTGCAGGTTATGAACATTCAAAATTCAGCATTTGATTTTTCGTGAAAGCCTAATGTTTAATCCCGCTTTTCACACTGAGTTATTTATTAACACTCAGTAAATAAAGCATTATATATTCATGCATATCGTTCAGATTGGGACCTTACTTTTTTCCAAAATGGAAAACCATCTATTGCTTTGTATTTTATTATTGATTCCCGCCTTTGCATCATCAGACTTTTTGGTAACACATGTCAGAAACATTAAGGTAAGTAATAAACCGTGTATGGTTGATTCTTCATAGATTAACTTCCTGATATTTAGCAACATTTATTAGAGAGTTCATACAGTGCTGCCACCAGGAGCTTTGTGTTCTCTGTTACCAGCAAACACAAGATCAGATTTGGGACTCAGACTAGTTTACCTCTTATCAGCCTCAGTTTTGAATCAGGTCTGAAGAAGCTCTCCTATCTCTCTTTTTAAAAGCATCACTTTCCCCTATTTCCCTGTCATTGCCACATAATGGTCTTATATTTAAATGTGTAAAACAATCGGTGCTGCCAGGGGACTGACTTTAGTACCTGTAAAGCAATGCAAAATGTCAGAGAAAAAACACCTCCAAGAAGCAGAAAACAGAGATGTAACATGGCATCCGGATCAGTACGTCCACTATCCAAGTGACGTGGTAGGACTGTTCTCAAAAGGTTTGCATGTTAGTATAACATGAAACATATCTCTATCGCTCAAAGGGGCCATTCTGGTTTTTACTGTGTCTCTGAGTAAGACAGGGCTTCCTGACATTCTGACTAATCTTCTTCAGTTGCTGGCCAGTACTACTCACCTCAATACATTATTTTCCTCTCTCTCAGTAGTTACATGCTATGAAAAGTTAGAGAGGGCAGATCTCTTTAGGGAGCATTGTAGGTTGGTGGGTAGAACAGGACAAAGCCATTTACAGTCAATTTCTGTTGATTACATTATGATCTTTGTCAAGACTTTTTCTTTGAAAATCAAGATAATAACATACCTGACTTTTTAAAATCAGCTTGAGATCTATTGCTGCAAATTGGAGATGCCATGGATTCTTATTATTTAACCATTATCTAGCCCAGATATAATGTAGCTTTTTCATCCTGATTACCATACTAGCTGTTGTTGTCTGTATGTCTTGCAATGCTAAAGCCTTTCTAAATGGAAAATGGGCAAAGTTCTGTGCAATGCTCCATCCTTACATGCAGAGCACTACAGAAAAGTCAATTGATTCTCCTGGTTTTGTTATATACTTTATGTAAATATAATTTGATTGAAATGAGGGGGTTAGTATGTGGTGTGAAGGTCTCGGTCCCCATCCTGGTCTTAGCTCCTTTGAACAAGTGATTATGCCAGTGAGGAGTGGTGCAGCGTGGCTGGAAGTCTGTCTGGCTGATGACCTTCAAGCTGTCAAAGCTGCTTTTAAAGCCATAGTCAGGTAAATGCAATTGGCAGACCAAATTCTGCTGACAATTGAACAAAAATCAAAGATCCCTACATGTCCTTGTACACCTTATTCCTATACATGCAGCTTCTAAGGGTGGGAAGGTTGTGGGGTTTTTTTTTCTAGATTAAAAACTACCCCTAGAACTACATCTTCAAAGCATTCAAAGCACAGGTAGCGATGATACAGCCTTCCTTTTACAGCCCTCTCATTTTGGCAGCAGCAAGACTTCTACACAGCTCCTAAGGAAGTTTAGTTTCCATAGCTTAGCTGCATTATGGTCTCTTTTCTGAGATTTACAATTAGCATCACTTGAGATGATGAAATCTTTAATGTTGCTGCAAATTTGGAACTAATTTTCATGCTCTATTTTTCTCATGTAGTACTTAGGGATATATGCACAGACCTCGTTCGGTGTTGTGAGTTCCCAGAGGTCAGTTCAAGTTAACTCTGCAGTCTTTGCTGAATCTTTTAGTCATGCTGTGTTTTAGTTTCCCAAGCTGTAAAATCAGGGCTTCTTTCAGCAAGTACTGTAATAGGAGTCCTCTTTTCCCTCCCTGTTTTCTTTGGAGTTCAAATTTATTTTTTTCTCTGTTCTTTCTCTCCAGTTTCTATGGATTTTTTGCACCTGTATTCTTTGCTGTTGCCACAGCAAAATGGTATTAAACAAAAGCAGAATTTAGTACTGTTATACAACCAAAAAAAAATTTCTAATAATTGTTGCAACTGGCAAATATGTGGAAATACTGCAGAAAGATTTTATCAAGTAACTGTAATTACAGAAGATAGAGGATATGAAAATCTTAATTTGGTCTAGAATTGTATAACATATTTTCTAATGAGACACTATTGCTTTCTGCTCACATACCTTAAAATGGCTTTGATGTTAGTAAGGTCCCTGGCTACATGCAAGTGAATTATTAAGAATGAAAAAAATCCCAGAATGACAGAGTAAGCTAATCCTCCCTCCTGTGCAAATGAGGGTCAGCTGGAGCAGGTAGCCCAGGACAATGTCCAGCTGGGATTGAGTATCTCCATTGGAGATCAGCCCAAGTACAAACTGACTAATACCTTTCACTGAGAGATTTTTCTTTATTTTCTTTTTCAATGAGAATGGCAGAGTGCTCCTCAAAATATTTACAGAATGAGAACAAAGTTCTTTCAAAACTACTGTAGAACCCATGATTGTGATAAAGAATGTAATTACAGTAATTCTGTAAAAATTAAAGGCAGGTAAAGTATCCTTTAATTTAACATATGCTAGTCAGAACTACAGAATCTGTAACTAAAGAACACATTTTTGTAGTTCTTTGTATTCTTAAACTGCTTAGTAGTTCCACTTTAAGGAGGAGTTTGTACCAAACAAACTGACATTTCAGTAACTTCCAGCTTTTCATTTCCCAGGGTCCATACCTCAGTTTGTGTTTTGTAAGGAGAAACTATTGGCTGTAATGACAGTATAGATATAGAAAAGAATTTCAGTTTGGAAAGGAAGGATTTGAATTGATGCACGCTCTACACAGGCATTAAAAAAGCCCGTGTAGGTTTGTGAACCAGGAGAGACGTACACACAGAAATCACCTGTATGGCAATAAGATGAACCTAGAGAAAAGTAAACAGACTTTTTGGTCAGATTCTTAGAGCATTTGAGAAGTCTCTCGCCCAAAACTTTACATTACTATAGATCTAATATAGTGTCTTGAGAAAAAAGCTGGAACACAGGAGGTTCCGCTTAAACTTGAGAAGAAACTTCTTTACAGTGAGGGTGACAGAGCCCTGGGACAGGCTGCCCAGGGAGGGTGTGGAGTCTCCTTCTCTGGAGACATTCAAGACCCGCCTGGACGCCTTCCTGTGTGATCTCATTTAGGTTCCTGCTCTGGCAGGGGGATTGGACTGGATGATCTTTCGAGGTCCCTTCCAATCCTCAACATTCTGTGATTCTGTGAAAAAATTAACCCTCTGTGTCTCAGTTTCCTACCTGTAAAACTCCTGACTGTGAAAGGTAACAAAAGCCTTCAGTGTACTCGAGATGTGTGTCTGACTTGATGCTTTATTGGGTCTTTACCTCTCTATTTGGTGGAGCACATAAACATGCTTGGACAAAATGTGATCCACGAGGCTCTTAGAGCCAAAAGAGATAAGGTGTTTGCAGCCGAGCTTACGGGAACCGAGTTACACAAGCTGTTATTTTAACGTGATTCATTAAATAAGTCTGAAGCCTGTTCTCTCTTTCAGAAGAGAGTACACGGTATTTTTGTAGAGCTTCTAATATTTGCTCCTACTCTGGGAGCAAATATGGAAAAAAAAAAACGTTCTAACAGCTTTTTTTTCTCTCCATGCAGCGTTTCATAATGATCACCTCTCCTCTCTGTAAGCCTGCTGAATCTTACCTGTTCGTGTTAGAATGAGAGGCTATTGGGGTGAAACAGGACAAATTTAGGATTGAGCCTGAAAAAAGTGTAAGGATTAGTATGCCTGGTAGTTTGGATATATGTGTGACTGGAAAAAAAATGTGCAAACTTGTTTTTCACATTTTGATACAAACCCCTTTTTTCTTCCAAAGAAGAATTAGTTTGAAAAGACAAAATACATACCACAAGACCTCAAACCAGGAATTCCCAAGAAACAAATGTAACCCTCAGGACAAGATACTCTTTTTTTTTTTACTTTTATATCATGACACAGCCCAACTATACTCAAGGAAAGGAAATTAAGCAGATTTTAGCATGTTCTTTAGTCTGAATGAAATTTAAATGTAAATGGCATTGAGCATTCAAGCCCCTCTGCCTCTCACTCTCCCCTCATCTCTCAGTCAGTCCATTTTTCAGGTTTTTCAGAGGGAAGGTTTTTCAGCTGAAAGGAGATAACTTCTTGTGTCACTGGAGCAAAACACAAAATCAGCAACATTCAAAGTTTAACTTACCTTTCAACCCCATGGTATGTAAGGTGCACTAACATCCAATGAAAACCAAAAGGTGCACCAGAACTAGGAATGCTGTAAGCAAAATAATGATACCTGTCTCAGATACCTTGCTTGCTCTTCCCTCAAATTTGCTTCAGTTTACTAATGAGGACCTTTCTCCAGCCTTCCTTCTCCTGGGCCACTTCTTTTGACTTGGAAGCAGAAGGCACCTACATAGGTGCTAATTGATTTATTTTTAAATGAAGATTTCCTGCCTTAGTTACAATTTTTTCCCTGTTTTTCTCTTTACAGAAGCGAAATGCTGATAATGACTTGGTGAGTAAGGCTTGATTTTGTCCGGGCTACTGAGAGACTTGTAATGACAAGAATGTTCTTACTGTGTTTGCAACACATTTCTGTGGGTCCAGTCTGAGCAAATGGATTTTCCTGAGTGTGTGTGACAAGGGGAGTAGCCCAGAGTTGCTTGTTGTAGGCAGTAGGACCAACTAGACAGTCCTTTCCAAGCTCTGATGGAAACTCCTGGACAAGGAAAGAGAATGAGCAAATGATTTTTAACCTCATTGTATCTGAATAAATAGCAACATTCTGTATCTCCAGCAGACATCCATTCTGGGTTGGTTTTATTTTTACTTTTATTTTATGTTGTAGTTATTTCTAAGGAAGACAAGAGCCCTCATCTCCCAGGCTGATTCCACTTGGCACGTGGACTCCACCTCAGCAATGCTTAAATGCTTTGATTGTTTGGGGACCTTCTTAATCAACCAGCCAGAGATCAGGCCCACCAGAGAAACCCCAGGGTTCTTCCCAGTGCTGGATATGCTGCAAGAAGCAGAGCTGGTTGTTGTGGAGTTGCCTAAGGAGTCATACCTGTTGTTACCTCTGCTTTCATCTAGTCTCCCTCAACCTTATACCTGAGCATTCAACTAAAATAAATGTGGCCCTACCCATTTCCTTCTTTAAAGAAGAATGAGCCCCAGTTGTGAGGAAATTGAGAATAACATAAAATGGAATTTGAAGCTGTCTGCAGTTGTTGAGGTCTATTTTTACCCAAGATGACTATTTATATCCCAGCTCTAGGTGTCATCCATTCAACTGATAATTGCAGTCACTAATACAGTGAGGTGGCAGCAAGTTGTGCTCTTTGACTAACCATAAACAGAAGTCACAGTCTCTGTAGAGAAAAAACCAAACAATTCTTATAATGGCAATATCTTTGCTGTGGTGGTGGTGTTTTGTTAAAGAGGCTGCAGTTGTAACTCCTGGAGTAGCTCCATGATGGCAGTGTGATAGATAACCAAGGAAACACAGCTGTGCTACAGTTCTTATGATTAGGTCTGCCTTGCTTTGCTTTGGAGTGATTGAATGGCCTACTGTGATTTCTTTTAAAAAATACGATCCTGGCTGATTAACAAAGACATCAGTGTAACAACTAGCTTTTTTTTTCTTTTCTTTCTCATTTTCCAATCTACAGGTTGTCAATGGGATAGAAATCTATAGCATGAAAATTGACAGTAAAGTAACTTCCCGATTTGCCCGCAATGTCATCACCAGCCGAGCTGTCAACCGTGGAAATGTGCACAAAGAAGTCTTCTTTGACGTTGAACTCCCTAAGACAGCCTTCATCACCAACTTCAGCATGTGTGTAATCATTGCAATATTGTCAGAGAAGACTAAAAACCTGTGCAAATGCAACTGTGAGAAACTGAACCCAAATGTTCATTTTTACTTTGCCATTTGATAGATTTCTAAATGCCTCCTGGGTAATTTTCTGGTACAATTAACTTAACATGCAAGATACTTGGAGAAAGGCAAACATTGGTACAGCTATAGAGAAGATGACTAATTTCCAGTTATTTCTATTCATCATCATGGACCTGAGGGAATAGGGGATCTCCTCTGCAGTTCCATTCAGCTTTTCAGAAATACCACTTACTTACTCTGGTATCATCAAACCAGAAAAGTTCCATTACTTAGCTTCCCTGGTGGCATTATAGCTTAATTATCTCTTCATTTAAAAATTATATTTGAATGAAAGGCAGGAAATTGAGAGAATTATTCCTTTACATTTGTACCTTTAGTACAAATAATATGCAATAATATGCCATTCTCACACCATTATGAGGTGTAATTCAGTTTAAACATGTCCATCTCTGCTAATCACACTATGCGTGTTTTATTTTCAGTGAAAAAGAGTAGCAGCTTTTAGGGCACAACTACTTGTAATGCATGCTAGAACTTTTCTTATAGGATGAGATGAATCTCCTATGAGAAATGCCTGTTTAATGGTGTAAGGAGTCTAAGAATGAAGTGTTCAGCTGTAGCACCTACGTTTGGACAGATGAGTCTCATCCAGAGAGTTTTCTTGCCATTAGGTGAGAGGAGATTGTCAAGCTGCTGAACTGTAGGAATATAGCAGATGTAAGTAGTGTTGCTGTCAGCTCAGTGTTGATCTAATTCATTTTCAAAGTAAAATTTGGTTTAGATTCTCTTAAGATACTGAGCACAGAGCTCTTCATTCCAGCTAAATTCACTGAGAAGACTAGCTTCAGTGAAAGTGCTCAAATCTTGGCAATATCACATTCCTGAAAGTGCTGTCTAGCAAACCAATCCATAAGCAGAGAATTCCCTATAGTAACTTCCCATATATTGGTGCAAACCATTCAGCTAACCTAAGACTTTTTCATCTGCAGGACAATTGATGGCGTCACTTATCCTGGAACTATAAAGGAAAAAGAAGTTGCAAAAAAGCAGTATGAGAAGGCTGTTTCAAAGGGACAGACTGCTGGTCTTGTCAAGTAAGAATGATGTCTTGTGTGGCTTCCACACCATCATCCCATAGCAAATTGGGAGACTGGAAATATTCTGCATATTTCTGAAGTTTGGTTTTGTATTTTTACAGGACCAAAGAACCATCATTAAGTTAGAGTTATTGTAAATTATAAAAAGAAAATACAGCTTCTGACTATGCAGGCAGTATCTGTAATTATGGAAAGACTGTTTCTGCAGCTTCCATTGACTTTGTATGACCTGCTCCTGGGATTAAGCTCACTGGGAAACTTGAATAAATTCTACAGTTTGAGTATGATTTTAGCAATAGATCAAAATTCTCATCTCTGTTTTACTCCTTTTTGATAATCTTACTCCACCAACTCAAACAATAAATACTGTGAAAAGGGATAAAGATTTTGTTTTTCTTACCCAATTAAATACAGAGCTTCAGGAAGAAAAACAGAAAAATTCACTGTCTCAGTCAACATTGAAGCAGCCAGTAAAGTAACTTTTGAACTCACATATGAGGAACTGCTGAAGCGACAGTTTGGAAAATATGAGATGTTCATCAAAGTAAAACCGAAGCAGCTTGTCAAAGATTTTGAGGTAAATGGCAAACTATCAGATTGGAGAGTGTAATTTAAGAGATTGTGAAATTCTGTACATGTGTTGAAAGTGGAGTGCCGTGGTCATTCCTGTGGGTTTACAGGTGAGCTAAAGGCCCATGGTAATACTTGTAACGACTCACATGGGGAGACCACACGAGTATGCTTTAGTGCAGGTTTTTATTTGTAAGCCTGAAAAATTGTCTCAGCTGCTGAGCCTCCAAAAGAAATGATGTATGGAAACATTATGGTGCCTTGGGATAAAATAGAAAACTAATAGCTTTTATAAATGCCTTTATAGCATGAACTACACCTTTGTCACACCACCTTGAAACTACATCATCTTAAATTATGGTAATACATATATCACATCCCAGAATACTGTGGCTTTTGTGTGCCAAAACTTGTCTTTGATCACTCTTATCTGCCTTGCTAAAACCTTGCTCTAAGGCAAAATTTTTTCTTCTTTGTGTGCCCAGAAAATGCTGTGTCAAAATCATTACAAAACTCAGCATCTGTAAGAGTTCATGCAGCATTATTTTAAACATACTATGATAAAAGTCATACTGAAATATGAGTCGAAGTTGAGCACAATTGACAGGTAATGGCTGGGTTATATTTTTTAAGGACTTGAGTATTTATTGTCATTTTACAAAATTCCAGTCTTTAGCTTTCAAAGAAGTTATATTTCTATTAAGGTGTATTTGTTTCTAGCTTTGTTTTTAACTTCTATGCATAAAAAGGCCTGTTTGGCTGATGGTGTGTCCACATAAGCGTGGATGTGGACTGCCATTATGAATTACCAAAGTAAATCTCTTTTGCTTTTCTGAAAATCCCTCTTTCACATCTCTAGTTCCCTGCTGATCCTCCTGTAAATGGCTAAGTTGTGGGGTAATCAGTGACAATGAATTTTCAATTAATATTTCAGATTGAAGTAAATATCTTTGAGCCCCAGGGTATCACTGACCTGGAAGCGGAAGGAACGTTCATGACCAATGATCTACAAAATATCATTAAAAAAACATTTTTGGAGAAAAAGGTACAGTGACTACCACATTCCATAGTTTATTTATTACGTTTATAATTCGGAAATAATCATGTCAGTGCAAAAGTGCTGTAGTGGCTAGCAGTGGAAGTGAGAGGAAAAAAAAATAGAGAAAATACAGTAAAGGCTTGTCTGTGCAAATGAGCTCTGAATTCCAAGCTGGCAAGTTGAAGGCCATCTCCATGCAGTTCAGAAGCTACGTAGCTGTTAGCATGGTTCTGTACCCAAACTAGTAACCTTGTCCCACAGCAGTAGTTGGAAACATGGATACTGATAGGACTATTTCTTACAGTAGAACTGAGTTAGTAACAAGTAGTTTTCTCATGTGTGGAGGTGCTAGAATTCTTAAGACATAGACTGCCCAACAGGCTTGTCAAAGGTGTCATTCAGAGTGGAAGGCTGAACCAAGGAAGGAGGGGAAGAAAACATATGAAGAAAGCTCTAGATAGCAGCCTTCATGTATCAGTTACTCATCAATAAATACATAAATATGTGTGGATACAAACTAATACCTAAACTGATAAAACAGTTTCTTCTCATGTCTGTGAATAGAAATATACTAGCTTTACAAAAATGCAAACTTCTTTGTGTTCTCTAGAAAATTTTCAGCTGTTGAGGTTCGGATCTCATGAAGGCTTTTCTTTTCAGGGGCATATCTCTTTCAAGCCAACTCTTGATCAGCAGCGAACCTGTGGAAACTGCTCACAGTCTGTCCTGGATGGAGATTTTACTGTAAGATATGATGTGAAGAGAACAACTCCAGACAATTTGCAGGTAAATCTGACAGATGAAAACTTTGAGCAGTTGAACAGCTTAGCTTGCATAGTAAAGGTTAGGGAGCAGTGAGGGCCAGCTGTGCCCTAAAGGACAGGGAAAAGGACCTGAGTGTGACAACACAGCTGACAGCACAGAGGCTTCACCAGGCACAAGCCCACTCCCCAGAGTACCTGAGCAAGGCAGACCCAGAGATGGTAGTCAAATTCAACTGAGAGTCCAGGTCATCAGGCACCTTTGTGGTGATGAGGCAGCCCAAGGTGAAGGTGGGAAGTCAGTCTGTAGGGTGGGATCCAAATCAGTGGAGTCCATGGACAGGAACAGGTATGGCTGTGACACAGCTGGAGACAGGTATTCTTAGCCCTGTAGCTCAGGCAAGGACTGAAGGCTCAGGCTTAAGCCTAAATGAAGCTCTTGGGCCCATGAACAGAGGTGAGACTAGTCAGGGACATCAAAGCCTATTAGTCTGCTCTGGGGCTAGACACTAAATGAAAGTAATTTCTTCTTTATCCATTTTATCTTTATAATACACCAAATTTTTTGCTTAGTTGGGTTTTTTTTACATTTTATTTTTCAGATTGTCAATGGCTACTTTGTACACTTCTTTGCACCAACAAATCTTCCAAAGTTGCCCAAGAATGTTATTTTTGTAATAGATGTTAGTGGCTCAATGTCTGGAAGGGAAATACAACAGGTAAGTTATTACAGTACTATCGAGTCCCAGCGGAAGCGCGTCTGTTGCGATGGGAGGGATATGGTGGCTTTTAGCGCACGTGCGCTGCTTAACTATACCAAGTGGTTTTATGCTGTGACCTCTCCAACGCTCAGTACTGTAAGTACTAGTTGGAAGTATTACTGTAGAACAAAATTCTATATTATTTACTTATAAACATTATTAGTTCAAAACTCGCCGTATCAGCATTTCCAGAGAGCTCTGTCACATGTACTGAACAGTTCCCAGACTGAAACGTGTACAGTATTATGTGCATTATGTGTGTTGTGTGTTCTGTCTCCTCTGGGAACGGCAGCTCTTTTCGTAGTTAGGACTCCTCATTCTAAGCTAATGCTCAGAATTTTCAGGGTTTGGTGCTGCATCAAAATGCCCATGCTTGCTGGCGTATGAGCTTCTCCACCAACCTGTAGCTACCCATTTCCCATCACTTTCAGTTGACCACGCCAGCTTACCTCAGTGTCAGCAGCCATCCATGACGTGAGACCTGATTTTCCTCTCAGCTACAGAGATTTACCAGATGTCATGGCAACTGGCTGACTTCACTGGAGTTACTCTGAAATAGACACAGGGACTGGCAAGGGCAGAACAAGCTCAGAACTTTTGCATGACATACTGTGTAAAAGTTAAAAATACCCAAATACTGAGAGATTAATAATGTAAAATCTGTAAGCACCTATTTTGTTAAATGTTGAACCATCCATTTAAATCTTCTTGTCTTATAGACAAGAGAAGCGCTTCTAAAAATCTTGGATGACATTAAAGAAGATGACTACTTCAATTTCATACTGTTTGGTAGTGAAGTACACACCTGGAAGGAAACATTATCCAAGGCCACTCCTGAGAATTTGGATGAAGCAAGGAAGTTTGTTCGGAGTATCGACACTGAAGGCCGTAAGTACGTTGCTGGACTTGCCAATAGGTCATTGTGTAAGTTAATTTATCAATTCAGTCTGTGAAAACAATGTTACAGCTTTTTTATTATTATTATTATTACTAATGAGACACTCCTAACATTGAAATTTACTTGAAACATGACACCTCCTTTTCCTTATGTTTCCAAAGTCCAGGTACTCTTCTCTCTAAATATCCCCTTGCTTGCAAACCCAAATCTTCCATGTTCATACTGCAATGAGATCTTGTCAGATTCCAGTGAAAAATGGGCCTTTGTTTTGACTGTCTGTGCACAGGAAACCAAATTTCTATGTCTGTCTTGCAGTGACAAATTTATATGGTGGTGTAATGAGGGGAATTGATATGCTGAATGCTGCTCATGAAGGAAACCTTGTGCCCAAGAGAAGCGCTTCTATAATTATCATGTTAACAGATGGCCAACCAAACGTAGGTAAGTTTGTGTTGGGTAGAATAATAAAGAGGGTGAATTAATTAACCAAAAAATGCTCAATTAAAATTGGCCTCCATCTTTGACTTCTGGATGTTTTCATTATTTAAATGCTACTATACCAGCATCATACTACTAAACCAAGATTTTTATAATATCTCCTAAGAGATCCAATCATGACTAGACACATTTCATTTTGTGATAATTTTATCTATTTCTGAAGAAAACTCAAACTTTCTCTGGTTTGATGCAGGCATATCAAATACTCAGGACATTCAGGCGCATGTAAAAAAAGCCATCGAAGGAAAATATCCGTTATACAATCTTGGTTTTGGCTATGGTGTTGACTACAACTTCTTGGAGAAGATGGCGCTGGAGAATAAAGGATTGGCCCGTCGGATTTATCCCGACTCTGATGCAGATTTACAGCTTCAGGTACAGTAATCACCACTTCAATTAGATGAGAGATTCATTAACTCAGATAACTATACAGACATTCTTATTTTGAAGTAATCAAAATCCCAAAGTGTAATCTGGTACCGAGATACTCAAGAGTCTGCTGCAATCAGAATATTAGTTGCATTTAATTTTCCCCTTCCCTTACATAAGCAGGAAGTGGAAGTAAAAGGGAGATACTGTGGCTATGAAAGAGGGTTCAAAACTGGGCGTAGGGTGACACAAGTCATGGTTCTGAAGGTCACTTCCATGTGCAGCACAATTGCTGCCGTCATTATATCTCCCATACCTCACAGGTCGCTCATCATCCACAGCACGTTCTGAGGTATTTTTCCTCTCTTAACTCTACAGCAAGACTGAAGAGTTTTTACGTGCTTTCTAATTTCCATTATTTGTAGATTTTAGGCCTTGTACTCTGAGATTTAACTGAATATTTAAATATTTCTTCTAAAATACACTTTTAGTTTTCATTGCTGTAATAGCAAGATGTTTCTGGGTACAGATTTACCTATGAATCAAAGAAACAATGATAGTTAAATGTTTACCTTATTTTTTTTTATCCTGTAGGGTTTTTATGATGAAGTGTCAAATCCCATGCTCACGGATGTGGAGTTAAACTACCCAGAAAATGAAATATCAGACCTAACTAAAAACAATTTTAAGCATTTCTATGATGGGTCAGAGATTGTGGTGGCTGGGCGCTTTATAGACAACAACCAAAACAGTTTGTCTGTCGATGTGAGAGGTGAAGGTGTAAGTATGGATTTATTTGACTTAAGTAAGATATTTCCTTGCTACATAAAATGCCTTCCTCTTAAAATAGGAGTCTGCTTCTAATACAGACCAAGTGATCTAAATACCTCTCCAGATCTGGATTCTGTAAAAATATTTGCCCCTAATATTGAAGAAACACAACACAAACATATTGTAGATTATGTTACCATAAACACTGTGAACTGCACATATGCCTCATGCACTGTGGTGTATTAAATACATTATATGAAATTAGGTATATTTCAAATACAAATAATGTATTATTAGTAAGTTAGCCAGCATATCTGCTTGATCATGTTCATATATGAAATCACATCATAATTTAAATCCTGAGTAGCCAAATTCTATTGAACAAAAATGCCATGTGAATTTGGAAACAGCATTATGTCCTGTAGTGTTCACTACTAACCTTCACAGAAACAATGGAACAAAGGTTCTGATACAACACTGACAATTTCCTGGGCAAGTGCTGTGTAGGACCAGACTGTTTTTCAATTTAAGAAGATTTTCAGCTGTGAATGTCTTGATTTTGGGAGGTTCTGGAAGTTCCTGGCTACGTATGATACAGAGAAGCTTCCATATTCCTAACAGGCTAATGATGCCCTGTCATATACTACACAACAAGATGCTGAGCAAACAGCTAAAGCTTTCCAAGAACAAGAATACATATTTGGAGATTACATTGAAAGGCTCTGGGCTTATCTCACCATAGAACAACTCCTGGAAAAACGGTAATTATATCTAGAATAACATTTAACTGTGAACTCGTTAAGCCATCTGACTGGTGCAACTTCTAGGATGTGAAGCTGACATTCACATCACACCGAGGTGCCACTGGGAAAGCATAAAAAACAGTAAGGAAAATCCCCCAACATATCCTCCTCCCCAAGCTTATTATTCCTTTTTCAGGTTCCAAATTAAACAATTTTAAATTATTGCAAATATAAAGCACAGCTTTGCCTTTTTTCTTGGGTAGCCAGTGGAATCAGTAGAGCTCTTAGACTGTAACAAATATTCCCTATTGATAAATGATCTGTAGAGAACCAACTTCACTTTAAAGAAAAAGATTTCATCCGGAGTTCAGCGAGTAATTTAGCAATCATTGATGCTAGGAGTCTCTACCTGTATTCAGCATTGCAGCTACAGGAGAAGAAAAGGAGAATCTGACTGCCAAAGCCCTGGATCTCTCACTAAAATACAAGTTTGTAACGCCGCTGACATCCATGGTGGTAACAAAGCCAGAAGACTACAACAATCAAGATGGGATTGCTGATAAACCCACTGAAGGTATGGACATTTGCACGATTTTACTTTATTTGGGAAGCCAAGTGTTCCTTTGATGGTCTCCTAAAGAAAGGCTTTTGTGTGGGCTCATTTTAAACACGTATCTGAAACAATCTGCTTTCCAAGCCTTGCACGTGTGTGGTTTGTGCAAAATGACTTTTCATTGTAAAGGTCATTTCCATCAAACCATCCTTCATTACTAAATCATACAGGCAAAATACTACAAATTCAAAATACGTGTGTTTTAAGCTAAATGTATAAAAAAAATGACATAAAAAAATCTGAAAACCAAGAAGCAGTTCTAACCCAATAATCCAGGTATATTCAGTTTAGTTCACATTGCTTTCTCCTTTATTTTTCTACATACTTCAGCTTAGAGGTAGATGCAGTAACATCTTTCTACATGAAAGGGGAAAATTTGCATGAGATCTTCCTCGTGCGGGATGTATCAGGTTATAAAAAGATGGAGATTATATCTGTAAAACACAGTATAACACAGTATTCATATATATTGCAGAAAGAGAAGCTATTATATTGAAAGTGAACAATTTGTTCTCAACTCCTCTGATACTTGGCTGATTATTAACTCCTTGCTCAGAAAACCACTGTGCTTTCACAGAGTTCAGCCTCTTTGTTTAATCTGTGTGAAACAAAATGACTCTGTTCCTCTTTAGCAAAGTAAGGCAAATGCTATCCACTCAGTGCACCCCAAAGCCACCCTGCCCTCGTCTGTATGTGTTGTTCAGGCCATTCTCATCTCACCCTCATTCAACAGGTCTGACAAACCTCTTGTGAGGTTTCTCAATCTCTTCTATTAGCATCTATTATTTTTTCCCCAAACTTTTGCTTAGTGCCCCTAAAAGTTCCTCTCAGGCTCTATGTGGGTGCTGTGCTGGCTTCTAGGTGAAAAACTCTCATCTCCTCAATCTGGCATGGTAACTTAAGGTTAACTTAAGCATAACAGAGATACTTACTGGAGGCTAATGGGGTTTTATTTCAACTGGACTAAGTTCTGAAACCAATTAATTGCTGAGTGCCCTTCAATTCTGAATAATTCTTCAGGCATTCTGCTGATAAAATTTTTGTATTATTTTTTGTAACTATCATAATAGGATACTGACATAAAAACACTTCATATTTAACTTAACATTCAAGTCACTATACAGTATAACGACTTTAAAGTTTACAGCTGTACTCATAAGATGGAAAAACTTACCCAAACATCCGAGAGAAGAGGCATCCACTCAGAGTGATCTTCAGCTCTTTGCTTTCCCTTTCCAGGTACTTGTAGTGCAAAGGCCTTTTCTGAACCTCTTGCCAAGTAAATCCTCTTTGTGTATGGCAAGTATGGAGCAGTAATAGGAGAAAATACTCAAAACACTGCTGCTGTATAAGAAAAGGAAATAATTTTTACACGCACTAGAGTCTGGATTCACAAATAGGATTACTGAATCACCCAGCCAGTGTTGATGGAATGATGCAAATGCCTTGAAAACTGCAAAAGAATAAAACCAATAAGGAACATTTTGCAACGTGGAAGTGGCATAACAATAAAACAATTACTAATAGTGTGCTTATCATATGCAGTTAATAGCAGTTTTGGTGCCCCGTATAACAGCTTTTTACTTTCAGTGTGTTTCTGTTTGATCTACAAATATTGAGTTGTATCACTGGGAAGAAGTGGAATTGTAAAAGATTGACAATACCTGTTTGAATTATCAAACAGTTTTAATTTGTTGTCTTAGAATGTGTTTTAACACGGTCAGAATCCTTCCTGTTTAATCATATAACTGAAATTGCATATTTCTCTTTTTCTTCCTTTTACTTCTTCCCTGCCCACGGTACCAGCTGAAGGTACATACATTTCTTATTAAATTTACTTAATATTTTTAACCATTAGAGATGGATTTCCTGCATCACTTCCTTGATCTAGGATGCAGTATTTTCATAAAACTCCTGGTTGAATAAATCAAGACTATGTTATAAACAGATTAAACACTTTTCAGCTGGAGAAGTTTGCAAATACCATTTTGAGTGTGGTTCCTCTATCTCTGATAACTGCAGCACTGCACCATCACAAAGTCCAGGCCCAGTACAACCGAGTTGCTCTCCAGGGCGAGTGCTGTTGACTCCCAGATCCCCTTCTGTAGCAGTCTTGTAGAGATGTCTTTGTTGATGCTGTGATTGCTGTTTCTTCAGCACAGAGCCCTGTCTTCAGCCACCCCTCCATAGCTTCAGATGTAAAAAGAGTAGAAGACTAGAAAGATGTGGAAGCAGCTGGGTAAGGCTTACTGACTTCCCTGCAGTACAGTTCAGCACAGAGGAATCAGAGAAGAGCAGGTTGTCCCAGCCCCTTACAGAGCAGACCCCAGGCCTTTGGAGAAGTAACATTTTTGCTGAAGAGTAGGGTGTGCTTTCTGCCTGTTTGTGACATTTGCTTTGTTGCATTACTAAAACTGTTCTGATTAAGTTTTTCTTTATAGATATTTAGAAATTCATACATAATTACAAGATTTTGGAGTTGGTTTTGGTGGAAGAAAGGAAGTGGGAGAGATTGCTTTTTATTCTTTCTAGCCTCTAAAGTAGTGTTTTGTTTCATTCACAGAAGAGGCTGTCGCAGCTGCTGTACCAGGTAAGTCATTAGTTTAAGTTTCTGAATGAAGCAGCTTCTGTCAAAGGAAATTGATTCAGACAACTGGAATTACTGGAGAGATAGAAACTGCCTTTTCTGGGTTTACAACTGAATTTTAACAAATGCTACCAAATTCTGCTCACTGCTAAAAACAAGAATTAAAGGTTGAACAATACCAGATGAAAAAGTTTCAGCTAAATCGCTTTTAAGGAGTAAGTGCCAGTTCATCAAACCATCATCCCAAGAACAGAGGATGGACTTGAATTTCCATCTCCTTTGGAATTATATAAAGCAAGGGACTATTACATGAGCTCTCTGTCTAAATTAATATGTTCCATTACTCATACAAAAATAAACTATTTTATTCAAGAGAGAGAGCAACTGACCCTTCCAATTGCTGGTTGGGCAATCCTGGAAATGGGAGAGTTAGATGTAAGTTTTTGCTCTGGAGATTAGTCTCAGTCTCTCAATCTCTCTCTCTGTCTCTGTCTAGTTTTCTCAAGTCTTCATTGAAAAGACTTAATTCCAGCAAAAAAGAGCAAATATCAAAACCTTGAAAGTTTTCAATGGATGATGCACTTCCTGTCTGATAGACAGCTTAATCCTTAAGTCTGAGACATTTGTGTCCTACAGATAAATTACTTGGGCCTTGTGGAAACCCTCAAAACTCTAGACTACCTTTAGACACCTTTAGACTACAAGTGAAATCTGTTTCTATCCTGAAGCTTTGCTTGACTCAAAAGAGGCACAAACTGTCATTCCATGGACTATATGCTTTAAAAACTAGGATGGAATTAGCAATTTACCTACCTTATTAACTTCCTGACATCTTACATATACTGTGCAAATAGTGTGTAAATATTCCATTTTGATGTGAGTTTTTCTAACTTTTTTTTTCTTTTCTCTCTGTGGCTCCACAAGTATCTTACCAATATACGTCACAGCCCACGTGGTATACCAGTGGTGAGTAGTCTGAGTAGTGTCTGCTTAGTAGGAGTACAGGAGAGGCTATTTAAAGACTAAATTGCACAATTCTTACAAGTCTTTTAGATAATTCCTTTCCACAAAAGCAGCCATTTTTTATTTCCAAGGGGCTAGTCTTTCAATTTACTTTAAACATCTCTAAATGATTTTAAAGATCAAGTCACTGAGATTATGTATGACCATTTTCTGAGTCCTTCTTCCCATCACTAGGCTTTGTGTTGGTAACTGCCTGTTCTCTCAGTAATACTTTCATAGCCCTCAGAGATAAGCACTTAGAGTTGGCCATCCTGAACCTACAATGCATGTGCCAAATTTTGGTCAAGAGACACAGGGTATATGTCATGTACCTGGGAAAGGTGAGGGGGAAAAAGGCTGTAATTCACTTTGGGGAGATGGTAGCAGCTCTCTTGGGTCTCCACTGCTCCTCTGGAGGATGGGCTGGACTAAGCTGGGTGTATAGTTTGTGCAGGGACCAGTTCCTGCTGGTCCCCAGTATCAGCAGTTCCATTGCCACAACATTAAATGTTCTTGTGGAACTTTGAACATGTTTATCACTATACAAATATCGGTGATTTGCCTTTACAGTTGATGGAGATCCACACTTCATTATATCAGTGCCACAAAAAGAAGATGCCATTTGTTTCAATATCAATGAAAACCCAGGTGCTGTGTTAAATTTAATAAATGACCCAGTTACAGGTGAGTTTTTAATTTTTAAAAGTACAGTAAACCAGGATACTTATTAAAAAAAAGTCTTCTGTTTAAAGGCTATTTCTCTCTTTTATGCTGTGTAAGCTTTTTTCCCAGCAAAGTTAGTAAAAGTTCCTGTAGCTGTGATAGGGTACGATTACCATGACCGTGTTTTCACTTCTTGGAGCAAAATGAACTTCTAAACTTTGTTGGAAATCCACTGTGAGAGTTAAGAGACATAATTTGTCTCAGTGAGTAATAGGACAAGCAATAAAATAATCCTTAGGTTGCCATTTCACAGAATACTTGGTAAAGAGAGACTGATGGCACAGAGGCTATTTGTGCCCATCACAGACTCTTTGTGCTCTAGGAAATACTGAACTTTTCTCAATAAAGTGGTTGTTTGTTGTCTTTGTGGAAACACAGGACAGTCTCCAACTCTTTATTGTACTTTGGCACAAACATGCACAAGCAATTCTGATTTATTTTTCAACTCTTATTTGTTTCCTTGAGTTGTTGTATAATTTCCATGACACTCCTCGACACCGGCTGATCAGGTCCTATCTATAAAACAATACCTGGTGTTCCCTTTTTATATTAGGCATCACAGTCAATGGAGAACTCATTGGTGATAAGAGAGCAAACAGTGATGCAAAGATCCAAAACACCTATTTTGGAAAACTTGGCATTGCAAATAAGCACCTGGATTTAAAACTGACAGTAACTCCTGAGAAGATCACATTTCAAAACGGCAATGAAAAAACAGGTTTCACCTGGCTGGACTCAGTCACTTTGCAGCAAGAAGGGTAAGGCTTACAGAAAGAGCATCAGGCTCCTGTATCACTCTCTGCGCTTTTTAAAGTGTTGATCAATAATATATTTTTAAGATTTATTGTCTGAATATACAAAAGAAACTGATTCAAGTCCTGCTGGATTCTGCTCTCCACTTTGTTGTGTAACTGCTGAATGATTGTTCATAAATTCCTCTGCTTGGAATTTTCCCCGATTTTCTGTAACTATGACTAAGGTAAAACTAGATTTGGTATTGTGCTTAATTACAAATATTTAAAGAGTAACTTTAGACATAGCATGTAAACTTTCAAACAGACATAATAGTGTGCCCTAAACAATCTCCATTTTAAGAAATGGAAATTGTGATATTTATAGAATAGGTACATTTTGCCCTGTCAGCAGGTGTATTTTTCACAGGATTTATCTCCTACAGAATCATTTATACCTGCGCAAAGGGAAGTTTAGAAAAGGAATGGGCAGCATCTCCTCCTCCTTATTTACATTTTCATTGTATACCTGGAACAAAATTACTGCCTTCCCAAAGCATGGTACTGCAACAGAAAGAGCACTGGAGCAAAGCTGTTATTCATACAGCATACTTGGGTTATTTTTTATAATACTTGGGGTTTTTTATTATGCCAGCCACATTGATGACACCACTAACACACTCAGAAGCAAAGCTTCCTTACCCTAGCACTAACCTAGACAGTTTAGGAGTTGTCTTTTCTGAAAAACAAAAGGAAAAGGTGTCAGGTAGCATCCAGGCAAGGAAGTGATGGTTTTATCAATAACATTTCTGTTACCGAGCATCAGGTGCTGTATCTACATATCACTAACCTACCTGTGACTAATTGTGCTGTCAGATGATGAGTTTTGCTAGAAACATCTTGCTGAAAACTTTAAAGGCCAGGTAGCCTTTTATAGTGTCTTTTAGTAGGAGTTTTGGACTGTTTGTGAACACACACAGATTCACATGGACCAAACTAGGCAGCAAAACCTCCATTTTAAGAAACACTGAGCACTTTATAAAGCCACGTTTGTTTGTTGGACATGGTGCTTCTTCTCAAGCACAATTCCCTAAATTGTTTTTCTTTTTTTTTTTTTCCCCTCAGTTTAACTTTGATAATTAACAGGAAAAAAAATCTGGTGCTCAAAATGGGCAGTGGTGCCTCATTTGTTATTGTTTTGCACCAAGTATGGAAGAAACATCCTCTGCACCAAGATTTCCTAGGACTGTATACATTGGACAGTGATAAACTGTCTGAACAGACCCATGGATTATTAGGTATGACTTCCTTTGGTGTTTTCATGCTCATCTTTCCTTATGATGCTACAAAATTTCTAGACACAATTTTGTACTTAGCCTTTCTGAACTGAGCTAGTGGAGGAAACCAAGATGATGTTGATTGGCCTTACTAAGATTTCTGACAAAGTATTCAGGGCAGACTTTATGCATTATCGTTTCATAAATTCCTCTGCTGCCACTGAAATCACTAGCGTCCATTGACCTCACTGGTGTCTTTAACCCTCTTTATCTTGCTAAATCCCAGCTACAGATTGTTATTTTCATACTACACTATTCCTCCAGTCTCTCGGATGGTTTGATCTCTCCTTTCATTTTCCTACTACGCTATTCCTCCAGTCTCCTGAATATTTGATCTCTCCTTTCATCTTATCACCTTTCTTCTAAGTATGAGCATTCTGAGGAAATACATGTGTTTGCTCGATCAAAATTTGCCAAACACCAAGTAGTGTATCCTTGTAAGAACAGAAGTTGGAAGGTATAGCAGGGTTTACTAGCATTTATTAAAATCACAGTGCCTTGTATTGTCTAGGATTTCCCTCATGTTAGCTAACATTCCTTATTCCAGTAGAAGGCAAATTTGGTAATTCAGGGATCAAAATTTTGACCTGTTTTCTGCCAGTGTAGTGGATTTGGTGGTGTGCATTCTCTGTTGGAGAGTACACAGGTAGCAGCCATTTTCCCTTGCCTTCCAATTTTCACTTACAAAATCAGGTGAGGGCAGCAAACATTCATTTTGGGTAAATAAGTTTACTCGTTGTGGAAACTAATGAACTCTGTCAACTTACTCTTCCCAGTCCTGGCACGCACTTCAAATCCTGAGGAGGGTGAGCCCAGGTATCAGGGTAGTGCATGTTAGGTCCATTCATCACGGGAAATGCTGTAACGAAACAGAAAAAGAGCAGAATAAGGATGGGATGTTATTTGTGCTTTCCTGCTCCAGTCTCCTCAGGCTAAATAACTTCACACAGAAGTTACTCTGCTACCATATGAATTGCAAGTAGCAAGAAAATTGCAAAAGCCCATGTGACCTGTGGGTACAGCATGTTACAGTTCACTGACTTACCCATCTCACTGCTATTTTCATCATCTTTGACTTTGCCTCTGTACTTCACCAAGTAATCTAAAATCTGTGCTTGTTATAGCACTCAAAGCACCAGCAGCATCCAGCACCAGTCCAGACAGGGCAAAAGTGTACAAAAGCTAATCCTGGCAGGAGTGCAAAAATTCATTAGATGTCAGCCTTGTCCTGAGCATAATCACATCAAAAAATTTCAGAGATCAACACATACATTATTTGATTTAAAAAAAAAGCTAAAGACTTGGAGAGTATGTAATAAATACAACTGAAAAGATGCAAAGTGAGGATATCTTAAAAGATATCTAAAAGATATCTGAGTGCTGTGCATAACTTAAATCCAGACGATATGTGTAGAATTCTAGTTTATAGAAAGAAAATAATACCCGAGGCATATGTTCAGCCTTACACAAAGCTTGGTGTTTGCTTCTCCATTCAAAATCCTGAGGGGACATGGCAAACAGCAGGGGAATGTAGAAATTCCAGGGTTTCTGTTTGGTTTGCTTCTGTTTTAACATGTGCAAAATGCTTGAAATGGTAATTTTGGCTTGTATTTTTAGGACAGTTTTTCCACCCCATTGACTTCACCATACTTGAAATTCATCGTGGGTCTGATCCCAAGAAACCAGATGCCACAATGATTATTAAAAACAATGAACTGACAGTAACAAGGTAAAAAATAATTAAGTCCTTAGCAAAGACTTAGGAAAGGTTACCTTGTTAAAGTGCAAGTTTCTGCTTCGGTACTGACATTATTTTCCCTTCCAGGGGCTGGCAGAAGGACTACGGGAGAGATCCTAACCAGGGTGTTGATGTTCCGTGCTGGTTTGTTCATAACAATGGAGCTGGGCTGATAGATGGTGTTCATACGGACTATATTGTTTCCAGTCTGTTTTAAACAACTACCACTTCCTCCAAATTCATGGGAATACAGTGAATTTGTCTGAAAGAATAGTATTTTTCAATGTTTAAGAACTATTAAAAATACATAAGCTCACCGTGTTTGGCAATGCCAAGACATGACAGGTTCTCACAGGGAGTTTTCCTGCATATTTGATCAAATCTGAAGTGCTAACCAGCTATTCTGCTTGTGTGCACAGATGTTACTCAACCCCAGAAATATCCTCATTTTACTGAATTAACTTCCTAGTTTTAAAATTCTGACTGAAGATGTTACTTAGTAAAACCTAACAGAAACACTCTATCCAATTTTAAATCAATAACTGAGTGTCAGGAGTGATTTAAATAAAAGCATCAATACTTAATGCCGCCTTCTGTTATTCCAACAGCTATCAGTGTTTTCATTCCAGTTTCACAAAGCCCAAGGTGCCAGATGCATTTTGACATTCCACACGAGGACAGGTGACAGACCAGCACATATTTCAAGATAATTCAGTAGTTCTCAAAACCATCTGACCACTTGACTGTCCTGGTGCAGCGCCATCACTCCTGGAACTCCATTAGATCCAGGGCTTCTGCATTACGGTATTTTAATTTGAACTGAACTTCAAATGCCTGTACCTCTATAAATGACTGAAATACCACAGTTCCAAACAGCACTCACATTTAAGTAATCACAGCTATCTTTTGGACAGTATCTTTTTTTTGTGTAAGAGCCTTACCATCTTCCAGTAAAATTCCTCCATTTGTTCCCATCACAGAATTTATGTATGTATTTCAGGGCAAGAAATGTCCCATTTATTTATATATTCATTTCATACTGGAAGAAATTGTAACCTATTAGTTCTAAAGCAGAAAAGAAGCAGATTTATTATTTACTCTGAGTTTTCTTGTAATCAAATCAGCCATAGCAAAACAATTGTGGTCTCACATGACAAAGTAGAAAATTTCCATACTGTTACATGACAAGGAGAAGAAAGTCATTGTGTGGGAAACTAGAATGCAGACACACATGAGGAAAGAGGAGTGCAGTGGGAAAACAGAGAGGACATAAGATGTGATGGCTTAAATTGGAACAACAAAGGTAGAGGTGAACAAAAATGCAACAGAAAAATCAAAAAGGAAAAAGAAGACAGAGGAAAAAAATATACTTTCTGTTAAATTTATAGGAGAGACAGGCCTTATCCAGGAACAAAACCCTTTACTAAAAGCAGAAGTTTTGTAGGAAAAAAAAAAATAAAATCCATTCTTGTGGGCAGGGGGGGTTATCACAGGGACTAAATATCTCTGCCTGCTAAATTCAGACAAAAATGAGGAAAGAAAACAGTATTTTCTACAGAAGGTAGTAAGTTATTGAAAAATGAGGAAAGCAGGGAGAGAAACAGGAAGGCATGAAAGACGACCAGAAAATTGGATCTGGTAAGGTTAAGTTTAAACAGTTCTGAATTTTTCTTCTAAGATAATTAATTAGACGGAATAAAATAAAATAAAGCAATGATCTATGATGGATCCTGAGATAGGAGCTGTGGTACTGCCCATCAGGGCTGGTCCTGTCCTCACTTGCTCCATGAAAACAAAAAAAAACCAGCAGTGGACAGCAGATCTTGACCTACCTGGCTGGCTAAGTTCAAGCACAAGGCACAGCCTGAGGCAGAGCTTTCCTGTTTAATGCATGGGGATGAGGCAAATCTCCAGTGGTGGCAGGAATCTTGTCGGCTGTGACTGAATTGTCACCCAGAAGTTGACCTCAGGGGCTGCAGTCTGCTTATACATGGCTTCCGTGGCAGCCTGAAAAACTGCTGCTTATGCTGGTGGAGATGATAGAAAAATCCCCTTTTTAAGATGTAGTTCTTCCAAGATCCCTGCAGCGCAGGAGATCACTGCAAATGGAGCTAAAGATGACAAGAACAGGAGAGAGAACTGGCAGACAGATGCTTACAGTTAGATAAAAATTTTACTCCTACCACCAACTGGTACAATGCTGGTTAAAAGAGAGGAGTGTAAAAGAGAGGATACACTGTGTATCCTCCCTCAGAATTAGAAATCATAGAATGCAAAGTATTCATTACTGTGTCTGCCTTCAGCTTCTTGAGCAAGGGAAGGGTGCGTAGGAAATCAGAAGCCCATCAGAACTCACTTTGGGGCTTGGAAAGGACAGGAGGAGAGTGACTAAACAACAAAATAAGACACAATTCAAGTGACAAAAGAGTGAAATGGAACATACTTACAGAACAGAAAGCAGATGTGCAGAGGGGAGCAGCTCTGCTGAAGGGCTTTGGGAGTCGCAGGAGCCGGACACACCAACGACACGTTGCTGCAGAAGATGGACGCCCCTGTGGGTACAGCTGGCGAGAGGATCCATGGGGCAGGGGTGGCTCTGGGCACAGTCCCCTGTGCAGCTCTGGGCACAGCACCTCAGCGCAGTGCAGACACGTGGGGTGCAGTCCAGAGGGTAGGAACAGCTTTGCAGAGAAGTTGTAGGAAGAGGGGTTAGAAACCCCAACTACATAAAAAGTTGTTGTGAGGAAGGCTGACATCAGGTTTTCTTCCCATCTATCCAAGTTAGCAGGGTCCGCTTCTTTGTGGCAAAGGAGAATTGCACTGACAGGAAAACCAGCTGCCTGGGGTGCCTGAGGAACCTTGGGCACTGCAGGTTTTAGCAGATGGGTTAGAAGAGCAGCTCTGAAGAATGGTCTGTGCACACTTGAGCCTCACTTAAAGCGGAGGGGACCAGTGAAAGGTGCAGCCGTGCCTCGCTGCTCCCCGATTCCAGTGCTATTTGCTACCCCTGCAGCTAGCAGGCAGGTGGAGGAGGCAACACATAGAGACCCTGTAGCTGAAAGCAGGGAATTTTTAATTTGCAGTAAGTCTGCTGATAAAAGCCAGTGCCAACAGCATGTAATTCAGATACCAACTTCATTTATAATGGAAATAATCTGCTTTTCAAATTGGTAAGCCTGTTTATGATGTGGTGAAGCAAGCAATCTGGTGTTTCCAGTTTCCAAATTCCACATTGTCTGTTGTGTAATTTGTCCAGCCAAATCTGCATCTCCAAATCTGCATCTTGGAAGTACCAGCAATTCGCACAAACATATCTTGGCATCGTGTCTACACAATTCTTTTTTAAAAACAGGCTTCTAATTACACAGTTCGCTTTATCTTTCTGATTTGGCAAGAAATTCCTTCTCTTTTAGTACATTGCTTTACAATAATAAGGTTTTTTCCAGTTACATATTATTGGCAGAATAGAAAGCAACTTTTGTTAAACCTTCTACAATGCCGGCATATTTATGGGTTCAAAGATACACAGGAACTGAAATTCTAAAACACAAAATAATTTTGGAATCGAAATTTATGAAAACTGAAGGCTAAAATTACAACTTGCATTCCACAGGCAGAGGCATCTGTGTGTACATTTCCTCTGAAATGTTACCTCCCTGCACCACGTGTTGGTTTGAGTTGTTCGTTATTTGTAGAACATCTTCCAATGTTTGCAAAATGTCATACGAAACGGTGCCAAACAAGGCTGCTAAGTTTCAGGGTTGAAATGCTGTCGTTTGCAACAAGTCCGAGGTGGTTTCACAACAAGTCAATGTCTGTTTTGCAGACATTTTTAAAACTGAGCCTCAGAAACTTTGCAGCGATGAAGGGGACTGCAGCCAGCGTGGGCTGCCATCCCCTCGGGTCATCCTATTGCTAATTCCATCAGCTGTGAACCTTGTTACAGAACCATCTCCAAAAGGACCCCAATAGAAGATGACTGCTTTTTTCCATAACATAAAAAATGAATAGTAAACTAATACTAAACTACTACTACTAAAATACCGATACTGATCCTTCATACTCTTTTTACAAAACACGTATTTCAAGAACACTGTCATTTGCAACTGGATAGAAGGTATCAATTTTAGAAATCTGTTACTGTTTGCATGACTCATTTGTGGGATTGGGTGATGCCACTACTTATTTTTATTAGGAGACATAAGCCTGTGTGTCCAAACTGTGAGCTGATAATGTCAGTTTTATTTAGTTCATTCATAATCACACTGAGTATTTAGAAACCATTTTGAAATAACAAACAACAAAGAAGCACGTTGTCATCTCAAAAGTATAATTATTTTGAGTTCAAAATTTGTGACATTTATGTAGAGTAACAGGTAAGGCTTTAACTGTGTGGTTTTCTTGATGACAAAAAGTATCAAAAATACTTGGAGGAGCACCATTTGCCTACTTTTCTTTCCCAGAATACTCTTTTCTAGGGAGTTAGATCTATTGACCAGCAGAAAACATGATCAGTGGTTGACTCAAGCCTGTAATCTTTCTTGTATTGCCTGAAACAAAATCAAAACAAAACAAAAAAGTGATAAAATAAGTGAAGGGCAGCCCCAGAATCAGCGTTATGTCTGCAGATGGTAGCAGGAGGCAGAGGGCCTGTGCGTGGCCAGAGCTGGCACCTCTCCACTCCCGGCAGCGGTGGTGGGGACACACAGGGACAGAGCAGAAGCTGCACGCTTGCAGCATTTCTTCCACATTGCAGACACTTACTAAACGCAACTGAAGGATAAAAATCTCTTCTCATGGTAATTCAGCTGAGGAAAAACCCTCCCTGACCCGTGTAAATGAGGCAGCAGAACCTGACTTCATTTGGCATTTTTTATGCCAACCAGAGCCCCAGGCTTTGATTAGTACCCCCCTCATGAAGTAGGAGCCTTGAGCCCTGTAGCATCACTTCACCAGCAACAAATTCAGGCTGTTATGAAAAATTCCAGCACAAATTCCCATTATTTACACCAAAGAGGTGTATTCTTACAGACAAACACTCTCTTAGTTTCATTTCTTTTGATCTCTGGTATTAGCTGATAAAATGCATCTCAGAGCACGTACATCACTCACCCTTAGCCCATAGCTGTTACCTGGTAGCTTTGTGCTCAGACCCAGACACACGCAGGAGTCTTTCGTCAGCTCTCTGACTGATGTTAGAATTATTCTCAAATCGTGCTTTTGAATAAAATTGACCTAAGCAACAAACACACAAATTATTTAAAAATACAAAACATCTGAGTATTGTTGTTCATTTAACTCAAATGGCAGCTATAACACCAGGAAAGCAGTTATCTGCCTCAGAAAGCAAAGAAACCCAACCACGTTTGGAAGCTGTCTTGGTAAGTTAATTCCCATGCTTCAGCTGTGATCTCCTGTTATCCCTAACACTCCTCCTCTGAGAGATTCAGCCCCAATCTGATGGGTTTTCACACTAATTTTTGTGGTTTTTAAACATGCAGCCTCTCTGTTTGCAAAGTTTTTGAAAGAACTTCAGCTTTAGTCCCACCAGGATTTTTGGAGTTGAGATGTTCAGGACCAGCTGGCTTTCATTTTGTAACCCTGATTGTTTACAATTTTATGTCCGTTATTTATAGTCCATTATTTGACATCAAATGAATTTGCTGCATAAATTATGTCATTCCACAGCACTGTTGAGGTTAAGCCCAACTATTATTTTAACATTTTCTAAACCCATAACAGTATATTTAGGTTTGTATCACTTGGGAGCAGAAAAGCAATAAGTTAGGTTTGCAGGGTAAGACCTCCCATCTTCGCAGATTAGTGTCTGGATTGCTGTGCAGTGAAAGGTGATGTTAGATGTCTGAAAAGACTAAATTAAATGTAACATTTCTCTAGAAAACCCCTGAATTTCAGCATTCCTTTCTGCCTGGCCTGCCCACTGCTTTTCCTGAGAGCTTGACAGGACCCAGGGACCCATTAAAATCTGAATAAAGGCCTATGATGTGGCTGAAAAACTCCCACTATATTCTCATTGCAGAAGCTTGGTTCCAAGATCATCCTCCTTTACTGCATACATCTGTCATGATACATACCCAGAGGTCCACTGACTCTGCCAGAAAAACGGTCAGTATTCAAGAAATACAGCCCAAGGAAATAATCTGGAAACTTCACAAAAGAAATTTTTACTGTGACTGTATCAGACAATGATGCTGTAACACTTGTTTCCTTTTCAACTGAGACACTCAACCTAGGAAGTAAATGGTGATGTTATTTCAAGAAGAATATGAAGAAAGAATATGTATTTAACTAGCTGACATTAATTAATTAAAATAATTTTTTTTTTTTGCCTTTTGTCTCTGCAGTTTTCATGATTTGTTGGTTACTTCAAAGCTACAAAATATTAAGCAGCATATCTTTTCACTCTACGCTGCACAGCAGATCTTTCCCATACCAGGTTACATGCAAATACACCAACACAGAAGAACTTTTTGCTGATGAAAACACCTTATTATTCATAATGACAGAAAATGCTTGGATGGAAAAAAATGTTTTGGTCATTTTAATGAGAAAAAAGTTAGACTAGAAAAAATAATTCAATCTATTTTATGAACAAGTCAAATACTTTTTTCCTGGACATTTGACAAGTTTTTTCAGACCCTGCCTTTCTTCTAACCCATTAATTTTATTGTGACCCCAGTTGTGCTTGCAGAACACAAACCCCCACTGTCATTTTTCTCCCTTGCAGATCAGGTTGGACAAAATTTCACCCACATGTGCTGGTGGGCAAAGCGCTGTGGTTGTGGGGGCTTGGGTGCTGGTTTGAAGCAGAACAATCACTCAGCTTGGCAGGCAACAAATCATAGAGGGGCATAAATCCAGCATGTTCTTGGCTCCGTTTGGATTACCAAAATAATTGAAAGCAGTTGGTTTAGGACTTCTGTTATTGTCTAGAACTGCCTATAAGGGAGGGGGTGCTGTGTGCCCCAGACCAACAGCAGATCCTCCTGAAGATTTATTCTGGCAATGCAAATAGAGCTGGTGGAACTCGTTACATTCAGCTCGCTCTTGTGGTAGTGAAGGATCCTGCTCTAATTAGTACGACAAATGAAGTCTACATTTAAAGTACCCTTTTCTCTAACAGCAGGAATTTAGTTACAGACAACTATTCAAACACTTTATGCCTTCCCATAAAAAAACGTCAGCTACCCAGATGTGAGTTACTGCCAATACTGAGGAGAAAGAAAACTTCAGCCTGTGTGGAGCCAACTGCTGTATAAAAGAGACAGTAAATGTCAAAGCCATCACTTCGCATTAAGTGCTCTGTGGCTGGAGGAATACAAAGTGCCTGGTGGCAGCCAGCTCGGCGGTGGCACGGGGGCTGCTACGCGCCGCAGTGGGTCCTTTTCTTTGGAAGATAAATGTCCTGCCTCTGATGTCAAAGCAGAAAGGCAGGCTGGTGGGGCAGTTGTTTTGATTCTCCTACACAGGCACGGAGAATTAAAACCAAACCTTTTTTGTTCTCTGTATTTGAAATGGGGGATTGTGAAGGTGCTCTGCTTCAGCTCACGTTGAGTTACTGACTGGATAAGGACAATTGGAAGCACTTACTTGAAGCAAATAGCATGAGTGATAGTGGAGGCCTGGATGAAAAAGATCTGACTCACACTTTCAAGGTTGGGAAAGGACAGGGTGACGTTTCTTACCCCTGGATGGTGGAGGTGGCTGACTCTGTCCATGGCAGCTGAGTGCTCTCCTTATTGTGGCTTAGGACGATCTCATTTGTGGAGACATGGATTCGCACAGGGGGAGTCACATAGGTAATTTCAAACTGCACAAAGTGATTCGTTCTGTTCCAAATTTTCCCTGTCACAGTGAGTCCTTTAATAACATTGACACAACTTTGTGAGTGTGCTTTTAAGGTATAAGTGATTTTAATAAAACAGCTTCAGCTTTGTTGCTGAAACATCTTAAGGATCTTAAATCTAGTTTTGGGAGGCATTCTGGATTTCAGCTCCATGTGCTCCGAGGCTGTGGTGGGGTCACCAGCATCCATTTACCCTCTCAATGCCACCTACTCTCACAGAGGTGTCTCTGCTCCATAATCAGAGCAGCTGACAACTGGATTGAGGGGCCACAGCTCTGAGTACAAGACCACAGAAAAACTGTGGTGTGTTGAGAGTGTGCGTATTTCCATTAGCATACAGGGACCATGGGGTTTAAGGTCTCTGCATCCTCAGAAGCCCCCAGTGGCTGAGCAGTGGAAATACCTAAAGGCCATGGATGTGACACCAGGAGGAGAAGGAGGGGATCCACAACCAGACACGTGGGAAGTGCCCTCAGCTGTTGCACAGTGAAAGTTAATGTTGCCTAATAGAAAGGAAAAATGAACCACAGCCTCTCCCGTCACTGGAAGGCAGCAGGTATGATATGGCCCTTCACAAAGACACCAGCTGCTCTCATAGACCAAAGTGACTCTCCTTGTCCTTGGTATCAGGAGTAATCTGGCTCACTCACCTTGCTCCGGATCCGACAGCAGGTGAACAGAGGGTTGTGCTTTTCCATCAGTATTTAAACAGATTATTTCATTTTGTTTGGGTAGTTGCAAGAGAAGCTGTGGATATTCATCGGCTGAAAAGCCAGAAGAACAATGTTAGCATGCAAAGAAAAATCGAGCCTATGCTTTTTGGATAGCCACAGCAAAATTACTTAATCAATTTATACATAAATATTAGTTATAGCTTTTAGAGAATAGAATGATTAAAATCAACACAGTAATAATTATTGAAAAGCACATCCAGACATGGCATCTTGATATGAATGAAGACAACAGATTTTTAAACTAAGAGTTTATTAAGGACAAATGAGCCCTTAAAAAACCTGAGGCTGAAAATCTGTTGTATGTAATTTCTGTTGGTGCTTATATCCTCGAGCCAGAGAGGCTCTCTCATGGGCTACATGGATATTTTTCACTTACGCAGAAAGAACCAGTCAAGGTTTGCAAGAAGAGGTAAAGGGTTTTCATAAAGTTGATGCACTCAGGAAAAATATTATTGTATGAAAAACCATACATTATAGTTATATTATTAGAATGCATCTCTAGCATATACATTACTTACCAAGAGGTTGTGCTCTCGTTTTGTCTCTTAGCCTGACAACTGAAATACTTAAAATTAGTCAGGAGAAACATTGGTAAAAATGAAACATTTTTCTCTAAGTCAGTTAATTAGCCAGGAAGAATACTTTGACAAACCTTTTTAGCAAAGCTCTTCACTGACTTCCACAGAAAGCTTTGCTTAAAACAAGGTGACCCAATGGGAAAAAAAAATGTCCAGTGCCTATTTCTCTTGGGATGGACTGTAGCCTGCTCAGCCTGAGCTGTGGGAGGGTTTAGAGCTGCATTTCTGATGGCTGCTACCCAGCATTGAACCCAGCACACCCACCCCTGCTCCTCTCACACGCAGCTGTGAATAGCTACCTCCTGACACCTTCTTGTTGCTGACAGGCTGGGGCTCAGGGCGCCATCGACCTGAAATAAAACAGTTTTCCAATGTTTCATTGGTTTGGGGTTGTGCCTTGCAAATCCCTCCCCACCCTTTAAAGCAGGGAACCTTCCTGCTTGTTGCTTATTGACTTTTTTGGATACAGCCACGAGTGCCTTAGTGTCTCCCCTATGCAGGCAGCAGCCAGCGCCTGCTCTGCTCTGTGGGAGCTCGTGGCAATGCCAAGCTCTGTCTCTGCAGTGCCCTGGGATTTCCTCCTTGCAGCACAGGCATTGTCATTGGTTGTGTCCCACTTCGCACAGCAAAGCCCAGGACTGGTAAACTTATTTTTTTTTTCTACATTCATTTCCTTCAGCTTACAAATAGATGCTTTTCCAGATCTTTCACATATATTTTCAGGAAGTAAACTAATTTTTTACTTCTGAAAAGGGACCAAGATTGTTTTCAAGAGTTCATAGTTCACGATAAAATATATGTGGACTGAAATAGTTATAATAAAAACTAAATTGTATATCAAGTGGGCATCCACAATTAATATGTATTTATTAATGTTGCTATGAACCTACATATGAAATGAACTTGATAAAATTATTCTGAATAAAAACAAAGGAGAAGCACTTACCAGGAGGTAATCCACTCCTCAGTCTATAAGCATCTGGAGAAAGAAAAGAGAGTTGTCTGTATTTTGTTCGTTATTGTATTACATACCTTACAATAGTGTTTCAAACATCCAATCTGTAATTCCCCAGCCACACCTGGCTTCCTTTCCCCAAGTGAACTACCTGCAGTGAGGAAGTGCACAGAACACGAGCACTGATCCCTGGAAAGTATCTCCAGCCAGAGGATGGAAATGGATAAAAACTACTAAGAAGTTTGTGAGGAAAAGATTTGCAAAAAGGGATCTGATTGTCTGTTAGATGCCTGGGGCCTCACGCCTTGCACATGGGGACTGAGGGTGGGGGGGGAGTGGTAGTGCCAGTGCAGCAGTTGCCCGTTCCCAGTGTGAAGGCAGGTGCTTCTGGTGGAGGGGGACACTTGGCACATGAAGGGGACCGGTTCCATGTGGAACCACAGCACCAGCACAGGCTCACAACATGGTCCCTCTGGAGTGCTGCAGTCCCAGACCAGAGCTGTTACTGGCAGTTAAAAACAGGTGAGCTCAACATAAGAAACTGTAACAACACCCGAAAGAACACATCAAAATCTCCCTGGGACCCAGCAGCCAAGCACCCTGTTTGCCTCTTCTCTTCCTGGGCCACTCCAGCTGTGCTGGTCTGTCACAACGGAGAGCAACGGTGCTGAGCGATGCTCTGGTTGGCACCAGCCCCAGATCCAGTGGGGACATCCCTGTGCCCTTGAGCAGCCACGCCTGCCCAACCGCCACAGTGATGTAGAGTTTGACACCTGCTACAGAAACAGGTTGTGCTGCAGAGGTGGCCCCAAACTCTGCTCCTCTTGCAGTCAAAGGGAGCTTTGAGTGAAGGGCACCGCCAAGCCCTGTGTGCTCCAGGGCAGGAGGGTCGCTGGGCTGTGCTTCTCTGCTATTAAACTCCTTTATGCCAATTTGAAAGAGGTAACCTTCAGAGAACAGGGCAGCATTATAATTCCCTCAATACCTTTCTGTGAAAGAACTAGAGCAAAACCAGGGCTTTTCACCTACAAAAGCATTATTGCTGTGATCTATCATCATAGCTGAGATGATCAGATTAATAATGCTGGAAGTATAAATTACTATTCAAACAGAACTATTATTTCCAGAAAGAGAGAGAGAGAAGAAAATCTAAATCATCCTCAGAAAGTCATTCCAAAATATCTTGAGCTTAATTTTTTGACAGATGCTTCACACATGGTAGGAAGAAGCAGAACACATCATTAGCACTGTTCACTTGAAGAACAGCTTTTCTTCATGAGTAAAGACAATTTTGGCCTTTGAGACTTTCTGAAGAGAAGATTTTCTCCCTTTGACCATTTTATCCACCCAAACCCTGTACAGGCCTTGGCAGTCATTGCTTACATTTTACTTCACACATTTGCTACATCTCAGATGATTCTCTCTATAGAACAACCACCACGAGATTATTTCCCACCCCCCCTTAGAGACTATTATGGAAATATGCTACTGGAAAAAGAAGAAAACATTTACCTCCTACTGGAAAACTGATGGGCTTCTCATTATCTAACACAAAGAAGAGAGACAGATTAGTGTCACAGTCAACACTAAATGAATTTACCCATGTACAAACCAGAAAACTGGGACAAGTGGGTGTTGGGCTTCAGGTGATGAGCTTTTTTTGTGTTAAAGTATAGTTAGATAGAGCACATGCAAGACTCTGAGCAATGGCATGCGTTTCTCCCCTGCATTCATTTTTGCACTTCAATGCCACAGAGAAAATCCCTT
>NW_010324858.1:55204-61818 GCF_000700745.2 Antrostomus carolinensis | reverse complement strand
AGGAATGCTGAGTAACAACTGTTAAATTGCTTTTAGTTAATATTTAAACAAATTATGTCCCATTTCAATAGTTGTGTCCATTTCACAACTTCACCTTTTAAAAAAATCCCAGGTGTTTTATTTTGAAAGGAAGCTAATCCCTGAACTCCTGCCTCCAATGTGGCTTACTCCCATGTCACATCACTACAAAATGAACATATCCTGAAGGTCAACACCAAGTCATCAGTAACCACAGCCATATTCCAGGGGGGCTGTTTGATGCCCCATTTACCAGCTTCAGTGGGTTTGTTCGCCAGCTCCGTCTGCTGCTGGCCAGTGGGTTTGGTGACCACCATGGAAGTGAGGGGTGTAACGAAGCTGTACTGCAGAGACAGCTCTAAGGCTTTTCCCTCCAGGGTTTTCCGGCCCTCCTCTTGTGCTGAAATACTAAAGTTTACATTAATGATGAAGAAAGAAGATACAGAGACTATGAGCTGGTCACCTTCAGATTCTTTTTCATATTAGTTGTGTTTTAACAGATATTTTTATTATTGAAGGATGACTAGTCTTATTGGGATAACTAAACTGTTCACATGCTTGAAATTATGGAGATGCTTAATTGTTTGCAACACTGGAGCCTAGGTATGGTTCAAATACATAATGATAATAGATATATGATCTATGAAATATCTTGTGGACATAATTATTGTTCTCTTTACAACCTATTGTCATTCACTTATCTACAGACTTCCTGGATGTGTCACAACAGCTCAACACAATCCATGCAATTAAAATCTATTTCATAGTAATACAATGAAGAATATTTTATATTATGTTTTCATATGTATATATACACCTATATGCACATCTAATGATACAGCGCTATCATAAGCTGAAAGGCACTCATGTTCCTCATACAGCAATATAGTATTTTTCAGTATTCTATGTTTTTAAAACTACCTGCAGAAATATTTCCATTTCTTTGTGTTTTCTGGTCATATAATTTGTGGATAAGGAATTTGTGTTTCAAGAGGTGAGACATTTGTAATACAAAACATTAAAATAACTTACGATTTTTCCAGAAGCTGTTGAATGGTTAAGTAAGCCCACAGTCTCTCTATGAAATTCCCGAAGATGTAACTTTGATTTTGAAATACCTGCCCCTTCTCTTTGACCACTGCTTCTTCTTTAAAAGTCAAGTCACTAGCGTGCTGAAGTGGGAGAAAACTGACCATCAAAAGAACACTTCCAGACTTCTTTTATAGTCACATTATTACACTTTAAAAAACCTCCTTGCAGTACTAAAGTGCCCTTTTTGTGCTTCAATTTTGTCTTTTCCCTTTGGAAAATGCAAGTCCAAACTACCAAAGCAGCATGTATTTTGGATATATATATCTGAACTAGAAACAATGTTGAAAAAAAGGAGGTAACGAAATTGTTCTATTTCAACATTTTTGAGATGAAGAATTCAGATTTCCTTCTTCATTCTAAAAATATAAACTAGTTCCCTAAAAATGCCCGAAAGACCAAAATATTATGGTTTTGAAAGGATTAAAATGGCTGTTTGCTTATTTGTGGCTATACTTCAAGGGGGTTTTTTGTAGCAAATTCAGGAGCGAAAAATGGTTTGAATTCTCAAATATTTTGCTGAAATGGGAAAACAGTTAAATGCCCAAATGTAGAGAATATGTATTCCACACAAAAGACTTCTTGAAGTCTCCTATTGCACCATAAAAGACAGAAGGAAGATATGTTTTTCACAGTTGTTAAACTAAACACTTACTGACTGAGCTTTAATTTCTACTGGCAAAAGATTGAGCTCGTTGCTAATTTTTCCAGATACTATAATTTCAGATCCTTCAAAAAAGAGCTTGAAATTGTTCTTGGTTAATCCCTCAACGTCATTTTCTGGATACTGCATTTCAATTTTCATTAATATTGGGGTAGCCACCTCTTGATAAAAGCCCTAAAGAGAAGGAGAAAGAGAGAGAGTGTGCACAAATAACTACAAAATTATGCAGAGCAATATGTTGAATGATTAAAGTCCCCTTAAAAAGAAGGTAGCAAAGCTTTTACTTCAGTAATGCAAGACTAGGAAAAAAACCTAGGGGGAAAAAAAGTTTCTTCCCAAGGTTCAGCCCGTCTTCTCCAGCTAGGCTGGTAGTGCCATATAAATGGTATTTCCCACAGCAATTCCCAAGCAGCATCCCCATTATCACCATTCCACCCAGTCAGGTGTTTTGCTTTAGCCACTTTTCACACCTGATTTTTGAAACTTGACTAATCCTGAGGATTAATCTTTCTCTTTCTGGGCTGGTGCTGGCTTTAAGCAAATCCAGTCTCTGCACATCCAGCCAAAACAGGTAGAATTGACTTCTCAAAAAAGAGAATGTCCCAGAAGTTATAACCCCTCTCCAGATGGACAGGAAAGTCCCAGGCTGGTGGTACTGCAGGACCAGTTTGCCTGTAGGGGCCCCAAACTACCCGCTGCTTTTTGGGGAAACCATAAGAAGCAGCTCCCTAATGGTGCTTCAGGCAGTTTGAAATTGGACCCAAGAACAGAAGTTTTTCAGTCATCATCTCCCCAGGACAATCTGTCTTTTTGCAGAGGAACAGAAATGTATGAGTTCCCAGGTTTGTCCAAATGCAGATGATTTGAGAACTTCAACTTTGAGTCATGGTTGGGGTACAAACCCTTAGACACCCCAAAATTGCCTTCCTCCATCCCCCAAATTAACAGATGAACACAAAACCAACTCCTAATCTCGAAAAATCTGTGTTTTTGCTGCTAAGACTAGACACAAGCCATAGCTGATAGATGGCTTTTCTGGCATATTCCTTAGTCCTCACCTGGAGCTGCAAGGCTGCATCAGCGTTTTCATATATACGACGTGCTATTCCCCCATTGCTTAGGGACATTTTCTCCAGGAAATTATAACTGACATCAAACCCAAAGCCAAGGCAGAAAAGAATGTATTTCCCATTGACTGCTTTCTGAATGTTTTCTTGAATTACTTCCACATTACTCTCACCTGTAATCGAAACAAAAACATACCCTTGTTTGTTTTTTTTAAAGTACAAAAAGACAGCAGCAGGTTTAATGGAAAATTCTGCCCAAAGTCTTTTAAAAATAACACAGAATAAAATATTAAAAATATATGGGACATAATTCCATTAGCTGAATTGGAGGTGAAAGCACTGCTCTGCATTTGGAGTGCCAGAACTTGATTCTGAACCTTAATGACTTTTACCAACTTCTACTCATGTCATCATGGCTAAGCACAAAATATTTCACAAGATTATGGGTGCCAGAAGAGGTTTTTAGGGCAAAAGGACTGATCTTATTAGAGGGCTCACAGCTGATTTAATATGGGCTGGCCTTGGAGAGATGCTGGTGCCACACAAAACTGTCCAGAACAAGTGATGTTTGTGCCATTGCATTGGGAGTTACTGTTTATTTAACCCAATACTTCTATCTCAACCCCTCTGGTTTGTGCTATCACAGCTCATCACTAATTAAGAGCTAGATACAAAAAAGAGTACAAAACGAGGTAACTTGAAAATATCTCAAGTTTGGGGCAAGGAGAGTGAAGAAATATAAGCAATACCTCTCAAATGGGACTATACATAACATATGCAAAATGTCCATGCTTCAGCTCTAAGGATTTTACTTTCACATTTCAGCTGTGTCTGGAGCATCTCCAACAATTCCCTCTAGTTTATAAACTGGGAAGCCAATGGTATTTAGCAAAATAGTTCCCAGCTAAAGGACGTGTAGTCACAGGCAGTCAGGCTCTGCCATCCCTTCTTACAGCCCTTGCCACAGCCCTCTCATAGTCATCATTGCTCTAAAGTAGATCCAGCAATAGCCCACCTTGCTTATATCAAAGCTCCTCTAAACCACAGACTCTGTCTAACAACGTCTGGGACACAAGTGTAAAAGATAAAAATATTCAAGGAGAGAGAGGACTGAGGTTAGTATTTACCCACCAGAAGTGGGCTGGCCGTCTGTCAGCAAAATAATCATGGAGACGCTCCTCTCTGGCAGCCCCTCAGCTTTATCCAGCACGCTCACAGCAGTCAGCAGGGCACGATTGATATTGGTGCCTATAATGAGAAAGCAGGCATCACTCACCTGAAAAGGATAATCATCTGAAGAAACCGGTGCACTTCATCTGCACAGGCCCTGCAGAGTTGTTTAAAGTTTTCTCCAGGAAGTAATCCTTCAGAGAGATGAGGATTTAGGTTTAGCCTACTGGGTTTAATTACAGTGTATTATATTGCAATGGCAATGCTGGAGTATTCTTTAGGGACCATTTTCCACACATACGTCATGGGAAATACAAACATGTCTAGAGCCATTAAAAAGTGCTTAAATAAACACACTGTCATCTGTTAACCTACATTTAAGAAACGTCTCCTAGCCTGATTTGAGAAGCCAAAGAAAAGAACTGGGCACGGGCAGGCTTTATTTGTGTTAGCACCTGGGATACGAAAACCTATGTTAATACAGGAGATACAGCCTTGTGGGTGTGCTTAAAACCACATCATAAAATAAAGTGCACTGAGTGATGCAGCAACCGAAATGCTTCACACCTATTTTGACTGTTTAGTTTCTGTAGTGTGGCTTACATGGCAGTAAGCTTTGGATGCATTTTATTTCACAAGGGGGCTTTTGCTATTAAAAAAAAAAAAAAAAAAATCAGCAAATTGCTGCCAAATTGAGTGAATTGCCATTTTTCTGTAGAAAAAATTATACTATCAGGAAATCTGCCAGCCATTTTTGTTATAAAAAGCTGAAACTTGGTGGCTTGTTCAGTTCATAGATGTGAGAACCATACCTCTATATATCTGTATCATAATGTAGCCACCAATCCGTCCACTCCCATAACCAGCCTTTCTATCTCACTCATCACTCACAAGTACTAAAAACTTACCTGCTTTGTGAGCACTGATGATAGTTCTGTGGTAACATATGACTAAAAGATATTTTTTTTTTTAATTATTTTTTTTTCCTAAGCAATATGTTATATTGGGTGCATGTTTGTGGTGACAAGCATCTAGGCAGTGCCTTGTACCTCCACTAGCAGAAAGAGTTTGCACGAATCCTGCAGCACTCGCCACATTCTCTGCAGTGGCTTGCAGCAAAGAGCTCTTCCACTCCACCACTTTGTTGTTAAAGGTGATAAAGCTGAAATGATCTTCTGGGCGGAGATCTTGCAAAATCTTCAACAGGGCATCCCTCGTCTGTTCCAAGGAGAAAACAAATACTTTGAATATTTCTACTTTTCTGCCAGAGCTGAGATTGGAATTACAGTGTAATAAGGGGTTTCTCTACAACACTATTCAAGATGCAGCCCAATACCCTTATTTAATCTCAGTGGTATTTTTTCAGGTTGAGTCCATCAGAAATGGCCGATTCACTTAAAATACAGACACAAAAACCTACCTATGAGGGTTGTAGTGCACTTTGTGCTCTAGCAAAGCTACGTGCATAGCCATCAATAAAGGTAAACCAGACAAATTAATTCTTTAAACTTCATTATATAAAAAAATTAGAAGCAAAATACTCTGCAACGATAGAGACAGAAAAAGTGCTCTCTGCCTTAATGTTTGATACCTGTGAGAACAGCCATAGCAGAAGAGAGTTGCTCTTTAATAGTCTCAGTCTGTGCGTACGTATTCTCAAGCATTTCTATAGGCCTGGAAATTTTGCTGTGTACAAAACCAGCACGTGTTTCAAAAGCTAAATTCAGAGTCACCTCCTCAAAAGGCTGGTGTGTGTCACTGATGCAAGCAGAAGTCAGGACTCTGAGGTAAGTTACCTGTTCAATTTTTCTGCCTGTCATGGAGCCACTTCGATCTATAACGAAGATGACGTTTTTGGGAAACACTGGCATTTCATGGGGTGCAAAGTAATGCACAAAATACCCATTGACAATCTGAAATACAGAATGGGAAATCATGTATAAGATTGCATCGAAATAAAATACTGCACCTTAGTGTTCTGGCACAGCATGAAGGGGGGTGCATGCTCAGCATTCTGTTCTTCCAGATAAGCCCAAATCATTGTATTTCCTAGATGGAAGCAAGACTATCTGTATAGGGTAAAATACAAAAGAACAAAGAAAAAAGAAAATATACTCTTTTTTTATTTTAAAAAAGTATATATATTACAGACCTCAGTGGCATATGTATTATCACTGTATATTACATAACCTCTTTATTATCACCTATGAGCACATCTCTGCTCATTGACAGTGACTGCCATCTTTTAGCACATTCACGTATACTTTGTTAATGAAATGGTATGGAAAATAATGTACTTTACTCCCTAGGATATGCATTGGTCCGTTAGTATTTTTAAGTTCCTGCTCTCTTTATTTATGACTCACTTGTCACAAAAAATAAAAGAAAACCAAGTAGTTATTTTAATAATTATAGAAATCATGTTCCCCTAAACTTCATTTACAAGAAGCCACAAATACACCTTAGAACAGCCAAAACAATAAAAACAAAGGATGTAAGGAGACATCTATAAAGTCACAAAATAGATTTGGTATTGAAACAAAATTTGAAAGATTGATTTTTTCCCTGCCAGGGATGATCCATGCTTGCAACGTGTCTGGTGTCTC
>NW_010324858.1:12671-55149 GCF_000700745.2 Antrostomus carolinensis | reverse complement strand
TTTTCCCTGCCACTTCTGGTGTTTCAAAGTAAATGTTACTGATTTTCTGATTGCACTTCACATTCAGATGTATCTGTGATCTGAAAACATTTTTATTTCTATTTCTTTTTTACCTGTATATCACCTGCAGTAGCACCTCTCTTAACATCATAACGCACAACAAAATCACCGTTGAGGAGGGTTTCATCGAGTTCAGGATTTATCTTCTGTTGATCTACAGTTGGCTTAAATAAAATATGAGCCTGCAAAGCAATCAGAAGAAAAGATTTAAAGCAACATAACTTCAAGCTACCACCAACAGCACTACCTGGCAGCTGCTGCTTTACCTTGGTTTCATTCTGCACTTTTGTGAGCGCCTCAGTTAACTCATTTGTCATGAATGTGCTGTCTGTCTCCAAGAAGCGTATGCCCTGGGGCTCGAAGATGTGCACATCGATCTGACAGCAGAGAAGAAGTTGGTGTCAGCATCTCAGAGGAACATGGCTGTGCCCAAAAAACACTGCACTGCTCCCTGCCCAGCCCTCCCCAGGGCAGCTCACCTGGAAGTGCTTAACAAGCTGCTTTGGTCGGACCTTGATCAGCAGCTCAAACTTCCCCAGCTGCCGCTTCAACAGCTCCTCGTACGTCAGCTCAAAAGTGACTTTGCTGGCGGCCGCGATGCTGACGGACACGTGAAACTGCTCCAGTTTTCTGCCTGTGATTCTCGGGGGAAGAACAGAGATTGACCTCCTGTGGGGAAGGTTTGCCTGTGGTGGCCAAAATTTATGACGGGTGCTAAATAATGGCCAAGGGGCCACATGGAATAAATAAAACCAGAGTGGCAGGAAATCTTATTCAACATACAGGAGATTTCTTACATTGCAGACAGTATTATATGCATCACATATATTATATTAGTGTGCCACGGGTGCTGCATATGCAGCCTGAGAAATGGAGCAGAAGCCTCTGGGTGCCCCAGGCTGGGATCAAGCAGGACTGGGACTGAATACATGGGAAGCACAGATTAAATACACTCTGAAAGCATGATGTCTGCTCAAGTGCCACAGTCCCCTGTGCTTGTGGGGAAGCAGACTCAATGACTGAGCATCATCCCAGCCTGGCACAGTGCTCCTGTGTGACAGCAAGTCCTAGGGTAACACTAAACAGTGACACCTCTCAATGGAGCCCATTGCAGAATCAGATATAAATCATATATATATGTGAAAACTTATATATACACACACATCCCCCCCAACCCCTCTGTCCCAACAAGAACCCAAGGCTGCTTTTCACATTTATCCCCGCTGAGAGGTGGCTGGTTCCAGGGTTTAACCCTTCTCCAGCCAGACAAGAAGCCAAGAGCATCAGAGCAGCATTACTCATGGTGGCAACGTACTTGACGAGGCCGGCGCTCTGCCCGTGCAAGACCGCAGTGTCATATTCCTTTTGAGCAGAAGCTTTCTCCTTTATTATTCCTGGGTATACTTTACCATCGATGGACCTGTTTGGTTTCCATAAAAACTAATTAGTATTTGAAGGGGAGGGCTGGGGAAAGAAACAAGAGGAACACTTCACTTTGTAGCCCTTGGGGCATGAGCAGGGAGCATTGACTCACACATCCCTCCCAGTCCAGGAGCCATCACAACACAGCCCTGCTTCTTGCAGGGACTTGGGGAGGCTGGAGCAGGAGTAACACCACCACTGAGTACGTTTGTCACCCACCCTATGCAGCAGGCAGCCTTCCCCTGGCCACCTTCTTTCTATTTGGCTGCCTGCTACTTTGCCCCACAGAGGATATTGTGCAGGACCCTCCAGAGCTCAGTTCCTTGTGCTTTTTGCTCAGCTCCTCCTGAAAAGAAAGATGAACCCACCCACCCCGTCCCCAGAGCTGCCTCCTTCACACCACAGGTAAGGACTGTTCCTACATGGAGAAGTTGGTGATGAAGGCCGTCTTGGGTAACTCCACTTCAAAGGTTGCCTCTCTGGACTCATTAGCTCGGTTGACAATTTTGCTGGTGATGACAGTGTGAGCAAATCGCGATGTGACCCTGCAGTCCACGCGGAGGCTGTAGATTTCAATAGCATGCTGCAAAAAACAAAACAAAACAAACCAGGGTGAAATGGTGACACTCAGTTTTTGCTTCTAAGCAGTCCTTACCTGGGGGGTTATTGGAAAAATTTGATGAAGGAATGTACTTGTTGGGAGGTCTGGTCAGAATCTGTTCATGACCAGACTGGCCATCTGCTTATTCACATCTCTGCAGCTGCAGCCACAGCCCCACACAAAATCTGCAGCTACATCTCTGTGTTGTTGTTCCACAGAAGGCTTCTGTCCAGCCTTTTTCTGTGGTCTTCTCACCTTAGGGTACTCTGAAGCAGCTGCTGTGTCACCCCAATACATTGCCCAAGATTAACCTCAGAAGAATCACTTGCCTCTTTAAGCACTCAACCCACGGAAAGAGATCTGCTGGCTTTTTGCGCAACCATTTATTTGCTGTCCCAGCTGTTGACTTTGCTGCATGTTTTTCAGCTGGGTGCCTTGTGTCACACACGATGCTTAGCAGGTGTGAAACCCTGTGTGGGCCTCCAGCCCCTCACTGGTTGCATAAGCAGGGATGCCCTTTGAGCACTTGTGTCTCTCCTGGTCTGGTGCTTCCAGGGCTCCCAATGCCCAAGGGAGGAGGGAATCGTCCTGGAGCTGCCTGAGAACACCCCACAGGGTGGCTGGATTAGGAACTGCCTGGAGCACCTGCCTCTCCAAACAGCCTCCTTTTGCATTTGGGATGCCTGTTTTAAAGGCCCTACCCGTGTTTCAACAGTAGCACTAAGAAGGGTTGTTCTGGACATCACCAGCCTCACACTAGACCAATAGTTTATTGAAATAAAAAAAGCTCAGCATCAAAACAGATCATCCTACTTCTGTTTTTATTTTTCCAGCCTCACTAATCTTTTGAACAGCTAATTAATCTTTATTTATTTTGATAATTAATCTCCTGTACTTTGCTCACCAATTAATAGCATCCACTGGCCCCTTTATAGTTAGGGCACTGGCCAAAATTCAAAATTCACTAGCCATTCAGTACAAAGCTGTCACAGCTTTGTGCTCGTGCATCAGGGCAGGAGCTGTCACAGCCAATGCCATGTGAGTAATGGATGGATGTTTCTTTTTTCATTATACATTGCTAGAACGTGCTCCATCTACTGCTGCCTGCTGACAATCCAGGACAACGGGAAAAAAACCCCAAAATATTCACCAAGAGAATAATTTCCTGACCCTGGCAGTTTGGGTGCCTCTCCCTGCCTGTGCCTCCCTGCTGCCCGCTCCCAGCTGGAGCCCTCCCTGCCCAGCCTGGGGCTGTCTCTCCCAGGAGTGTCACTTCCCAAAGGCTTCCAAATATCCCCGAGCACCTCTGCTCATGTTTACTGCCCTGCCATGCTCAAACCTGCCCAAGGCACGTTCAGAGGGAGAGGTTTTGCAATGCCTGAGGAGCCCTGAGTTGTGGCTCACTGGGACAGCACAGGCACGTGGTGGCCATCACCACCCACAGAGCATCCTTCTGGCACAGAAGGAGCTTGTCCCATGCAAGACTTGGCCTCTTCAAAATCCACCCTGCCACCACGTGCCAAAGAGACAGGGACCTGCATCCTCTGCTTGCCCAGCCCCAGCAGCATTTTAGGCTGTGACCAGCACAAACAAGCACACAGCGGGGTGCAGTGTGGTGCGAGGCATTGCTGTGCCCTTAGTGAAGGGGGCAGAAGAGGACCAGCCATGGGTGTGCACCTGAAAGCAGTGGGGAGTGACTTGTGGCTGCTCCCCAAGGTGCCACAGACCCATATGCCACATCTGTGGCTTCTCGCAGAGCCCTCGGCCACTCCTGTTTGCCCCCAGCCACAAGACCTGTCCCTGCCTCCCAGAAACCCACCGCATTTTGGTTGCATTTCACACTTTTCTGAATAGACAGAATGGAAATAAAAACCTTCCAACATAAGCTTTCTCTATTTCTCTCATATTGACATTTTAAAAATAAGACCAGTTGCATGCACCCTGAGACGATACAAACCAGTTTGCTTCTCAAGATGGTACAAAGAACTGCCCACTCCCCTCTTCCATTCTGTATAGATCATTAAACACCCATCAGAAACCTCCGGGCACTGCAATGGTCCTCGTTTGGTCCTGCTGTAGCAGCACTGTGACAAGATCCAAATCCCATTCGGTGACCAAGGGAGGCCCATTGGTCCCTCAAATTTGATATTTTACATCCCTGGGGAAGAGCACGAGCAGACACATCTGCAAACGCTCTCCTGCCACATTTATACTACAACAGTCCAAACAACCAACCAAAAAAGCCTCCAAAGGACTCAAAGCTCTGAAATCACAACACAGGACATCCAAGGCTCCATAGGTGGTGGTTACCAGAGGAGTTACCTGCATTACCTGGCCACCTACCGCGATACCACCAGATCACCAAATGAGTAAACAAGATATTGTAAAAATAAACAAATACAAATAGAGCAAATACCTTTTGAGCAACAGTTTCTGCTAATACTACAAGTGAGGAAAAGACCATCAATGCGAGCAACTTTCTCTCCTCCATTTTGGAAAGATTAGATTTTCAACTGAAAACTGGGTTTAACTTAATCAGTTAATGAGTAACTTGTACTTGAGGATATTATGTAGACTTTGAAGAGACTCAGAAACTTAATATTTACATGATAAACATAGGTAAAACTTGGACTTGGTTAACATTTATTTTTCTAACAGATTTTTGCTGTTAAACATTAGAATTTTAATGTTTCATAATGCATAAATTTAAGAAATCTTTATGTTTTCCTTTTAAACTTAGATGTTGCTGCGGCACATGAAATCCCCCAGGCCGAGGAACTGGTCTGTGCAACAAGCTGCATTTTTGGATGCATGAATCTCTACTATACCTAACAGTTATAATTTGAAGGGACATGTTCTTAACATTATCTCAAGCACTTCAGAGATTTGGAGATTGCCAAGACATGCAACATTCACATGAGTGTTACAGCTGGTGACTTCTTCAAACTCTGTGCCTCCCTGCGCAACCAGCCCATGAGAGGTACAGAGCAGCCCTCTTAAAACATCCCTTTTTGCCTCCTCTGACAAGCTATAATCCTTGTTTGTCAAATAACAAAGTCAGTTGTGGCTTATCTTTAGCTAAACAGTAAAAACAAAGTAATCAAACCTTGCCTGGACTCCCGAGGGAGAGAGGCACCAAGTCAGTGTCTGTATGTACGTGTACAAAGACACAAACCACCCAGAACGGAGCGCAACCACAGCCACGCACAGGAGCACATCTGACACAGGTGTGACACATCCAGTCAGGGACTCTGCAAAGCTGCCTTTAACCCCTGCACTCAGCAGGGCAGTTTGCACAAAAGGTTAGTGCTGTCAGAGCTCTGCACTGGAAACTGAGTAAAATTACTATTTTTACCTCTTATTTTATAATAAATTCTTCATCCAACGGAGACGGAACATTTTCTGTGAAGTTTTTGTTGGTCAAAGGTTGGCTTGTAACCCTGGAAAAATAAATTCTCTTAAAAGTCCAATTTTATACACAAATAATTATGGACAGTGTTATAATAACATAATTCCTAAAATGCATGCTGACTCATGTGGTGTTTAGATAGTCTTCTAACACAAGACAGCTCGCATGACTATTTAAAAGGTACTTCTCCAAACAAGTCGTTGTAATATCTGCCTCTTCTACAAAGCATTTTAAACACATTGTGGGGAAATAACTGGGGTTTTAGGCAGTGGGGTAAAAAGACCCTGGGTAGAACCCATTTCAGAAGTTCATCTCCTCAGCCCTACAACTGGGGAAATCAAGGTGAGAAATGGGGGTAAAGGACCAAACAGTCACGAGCCATTTTTACACCACATGTCCGGGGCTTGCTTGATTTATTGGAAAGCTTTCAGTGGGCTTCCTTTGTTCATTCATTCCCAGCACAAGAAAGCAAAATGCTTGAAAATATCAACAGGACAGGAAAAATAACATCTCTTGGGGCTGTAGTTCAGAGGCTCTCTTAGGCACGTGCAGCCCCCGGTTCCTGTATGTATTTATACAAACACATGTACACAGGTACGTTAACATGCAACCGGCCGATACTGAAGAGATGCAATCCGGAAAAGCCCCCTATTCCCTCAGCCTGGGCAGACAAAGCCTGAATCCTGCACTCTTACCATGGTTTCCCTGCCCATCTGCCCTGTGCTGGCAGCTCCAGGGTAGCAGACAGCCTTTGCTCAATTAAACCTGCACTCTGTCCACACAAAGCCACTTTCTCCTATTGCTTTTTGACAGCATTTTCCCCCTTGTAACTCCATGGTAGTAGGTGATGCCATTAATTGCCTTAAATTAACACAAAGATCTGGTGGAAATACATACATCTGTGTTTGTTTCATTGCTGCTTTACAAAAAAACACCCAGATGGAGAGCATGTTTCCAGCAGCCTCAGATTTGCGAGGAGACGCTAATACAGGGCTCAACAATTTGTTACTTTGACAGATATTTATAAGTTCATCATAAAGATTCTGTTGAGCAAAGCCTGGACTTACAAGGCTTGTGCTTTACATAACTCTTCTTAAAAAAAAAAAAATCACTTCTTCCAGGCAGACTGTGTATACTACCTGCAAATACTGTATTATTTATAGCATGACATAAATATTTATATTTTAACAGAGAAAAATTAGAACTGCTATACATTTCATTAACTTCTACAACTCGTGTAATGCTTTAATCCCTTAAAATACACAGGATTATACACTTAGTAGCCCAAGATCCCCATGAGCCAAAGCTTTAGCTTTAATTAAGTGGATCTGTCATCCATTTTCTAATACTCATGTAAAATCACACGGATGTTAAGGAGCTGCCTTAACTGCTCAGATTTAGGCTGCGTGGTCAGCTCTGCCCTGCTCCTGGGTGCATGGAGCCAGCCAGCACCCGGGGAAGCTGTGAAATCTCTCCTGTGTTCCTTTGTGTCTTGCTGAAGGGAAATCTCATGCTCAGCTTTGTCCCCAGACTGAGCACCTTGCCCTGTTTCTGCACAAATGGCCCATGACAGCCGCCCACAACAGCCATCCCCACCAATGTTCAGTGCCTGTTGCTGCTGGGGCACTGGGCACCAATCCTGCAGCACCCAGCGCTTCTTACTCTGAGGAATGAACATGCTGTGAAATTACTTCAGATCCCTGGAGGAAGGATCTAAATCCACCATCACAACAGGAGATACTTTCGAGTGTAAAATGACCCAAAAGCTCAAACTCTGGGGCTTTGTTCATGCACTTCTCTATCACTATTCCTCATTATGATAATGAGGAAAAAAAAGAAAGAACATATATTTTCCATTATTGGACTTGTTAGATTCACAAGGATGAGGAAAAAGATGACAAAGCTCTCTAGGCAGCTTTATATCTGTTCACCTCACCTACGAGTATCTCCTGTCCAGGAGCAACAGCCAGTTAACTTGCACAGCAGCAAGGCTGGGGACAGGGGAGGATTCCTGCAATTCAGACAGACCTTACTGTCACAAATGGGGAGTGACTTTGTCCCAGGGATACACTTTTATCTCCAACAGATGTTTTTTAAATTAGGTCCATCTTAAAACACAGAAAAAGAAAAAAAAAAGATCCCTGGTCCTGAGCACTTACTGTCACACTGGGAAGCATCAGAAATAATTGAACATGAGGACATCCTGGAAACTAAGCTGTTGGCAAAATCCCAAGTTTCTGGTAGATAACTTACTTTGTTTCCCTGCCACATCCATGCTGCAGGTCCGTGGGACACAGAGGCTCTGTGCTTTGCTAAGTCAGCACCAACACAACTGAAGCCACATCTGACATACAGCACCCTCCTCCCTCCTGCCACCCAGTCTAGCAAACTCACAATATTCTGTCAGTTATCTTGTACAGAAGAAAGTGATAACAATATTTTGCCCCACTTTGTCCCTCTCCATACTTTTTTTAATTATTAAACAACTTCCTGCCAACTTCTCATCACAGATTAATTAATGAGGGTTTGTTAAACCCGATGCAGGGACAGCTGCAGTGTTATCAAAGTGGGAAATTTTCCCCACTGTGTTTGGTTTTGTTTTTATCTTCAAAGCTCTGGAAGGGGTTTTTCTCAGAGGAAAAGGCTGTGCTGAGTTACCTGTGAGGAGCCCGGGCCCCAAGGAGAAACGGTGTCCAGCAGAGACAGGAGCCAGGGTCTTGGCTGCAAATAGTAATCTTTGAAAGTGAAAAAAAATGGGGCAGGGCAACACACCCATGGTATCTTTAATTTTTAATTTTTTTTAGGGCAACCTCCCCCTTAAACCCAAAGGATTTGCTGCTGCCTTTTGCACATCCCACTCCACAGCCTCTCTGGGAGCTTTGTGGACATCAGCACGTTTTATCTGTCAGGTGTTTGGGACACAAAGGCAAAGATGATTATTATTCATGGTGCACAGAGACCATTGATATCTCTTTCATCTCTTACTCAGGTTTAACCAGTGCAAAATTAAAGTGATTCTTTAAATAAAGGTGGCACCTACCTTATCATCCCCAAATGTGCTCCCAAGGACTCGGGGTGTGAGACAAGTGTGGCAGCTGCCAACAAAGTTCATGTTTGAGCATAAAGATCCAGCTGAGGGGAATTACTCCAGTTTATAACCTCGGGGGAAAAGAGGTTTGAGGTTTAATGCAGCAAATTAAGATGTAAAAAGAGTTGCAAAAAAACAACTTCCACTCAGAGTGGGTTTGCTGCTGTACAGACACTCAGCAGGTTGTTCAGTCCGGAGGGACATGGCGCCTGTGCTGCCTCCTCGCTTGATCCAACAGAACCTCCAGGATGTGAGGAAGAAGCCACTGTGGAATGTGCTGGAAGCCCTCCCTCGGTGCTGGAGCACACTGACAGCCCGGCATCTTGCCCCCCACAGAGTCGTTTGTGGGTAAACCCCGGTGCTGCTGCGCTGGGGGCTGTGAGGGGCCCTGAGGGGGAGGGCGGGAACCCTGAGGGGCCCTGTGACACACCCCAGCCCTGAGGGGCCTCACCGGGGCGCCGCTGCCCTCAGCACAGATTTGGGTGAAATGTCCATGTTTCTGAGACATCCCTTCCATCAGCTCCTCCTCAGCTCCCTCTCGGTGAGTGCACAGGGTGAGGACATTGCACTGACACTACAACTGTGTCACCTGAATGTTTGTTCTTTGTGTCTGACAGAGCAGATCATAGCTTGGAATGACAAAGTCTCCACAGAATTAATCTAAGCCTAAATTGAAATTAGACACCACAGTGTGCCGAGCTGTGTCCAACAATCTTTTTTTATTAAACCATTATAGCAAATACTGTTCAAAACATAGAAATAAAACACATAATAAAAATCAACATTGCAGTTTTAGCCTTTGATGTGAGTCTATTCCCTACTTAATGACTTACAGTAGAAATTAGCTACTTAGGTCTACAGTGACTTTCGTATAAGGGGCAGAAATCCGTGAAAATGTTGTGACAATCATCGGGGTGAGACACATCCAGCTCTGCTGTCAGCCAAAGATGCTCTTGGCTGGCTCTCCTTTCGGTTTCTCAAAGACTGTTTCACCCCCTGTCCGATCCCGGCTGAATATGGAGGGTGCTGCAGAGCCCATTTGTTCTTGGAAAAGAAAACCAGGAGAGGCAATCAGTGAAGTCACACCACAAATTTGGGGAGTAAGATGAGTGCTGCTGAAATACATATATACATATTTGATAAATATTTCATCTGTCCATCAGCTTCCCAAACCTCATAGCACAGCCCTCCCACCCCAGGCAAGGGGCAGCTGCCAGCGCCTGTTGATGGTTGCTACCATTGACTGGCCCCAGATCCTCGCAGCTCCTTTAGAAACTTGGAAACTACTGAGGCCCAGGCTACTATGCTTAAAAGGGGTTAAAATTAATCATTTTTCCTTATATTCACCTATTGGTGATGGAAAAGCAACACAAAACCAGAACATCGGGGTGTTCTGTGCAAGCAGCCACTCTCTTCTCTCTCACTTTGTGCCCTTTGTCCCTCCCCAGTTTCTGCTTTATCTCAAACACACCAAATTCATCCAACGGAGAGACCAGAAATCCCCAAATCTATGACCAAGCCTCCAACCTTCAACTTGGGCAGTCATTGGCATTGACTATGGTCGCAAGGCTTGGTTTGAACCTTGGTTCAGAAGGCAAAGTCAGGGCTCTCTCTCCCACTTTCTCCAGACAGGGAGAACACTCAGGCCAAGCAGAGCCCTGTTGGCACCTCTTGGTGCCCTCAGGATGATGGATGCAAACCCCCTGCACAGCCAGGCCAGGCCAGGGTCGGTGAGCACACTTTCAGAGGTGTACCCTTTCACTTAAAAAGAGCAATTAAGTTGATGTTTTACTTTGGAAGATTCCTTAACTGCTTCCATCAAGGAGACTTACCACACTGCTTCATCACTTGGTAGGTTTTGGATTTAATTTCCTGGTTTTTGGAAAGGTTTCCTCTAGCTCCTTTGAGGTCTTCTTCCTTCACTGGAGGACGCTTCTTTTTCACAGGAGCTGGCTGAGAAACAGACATATTGTCCACACATCAGTATTTCGTGCTTAGCTGCATAGGGAACAGAGCTGCCTTAACCCAAAGGCTACAACATACACAGCTGCTAATACAATATTGCACCTATTTCAATTCCAAGACTGTGCACTCAGCTACTGCAGATCTTTGCACATCCATGATTCCGCTGCCCTTCCCAAAGCCTGCTGCCACCATTACTGTTCAGTTCTGAAATTGTCTTCTGATTGTACAGCCTTTGAAAAAGGTTTTTGGGTTTTTTTAAATTTATTTTTAAATGTTCTCTATCCAGCCCTGCTGGGTCATTCTGCAAGTACAGGTTGGTAATTCAAGAATTTGTCCAATATTTGGCAAGGAAAAAAACCTTCATTACTAAATTGTGTTTGTGCCTCAGTTTACTCACTACTACTTTGGGAAATTGGTCAGAGACATTCTGAAATCTGGCTTGATTTAGTTGGAATAAACTTAACACTTCACCTGTAGTTATTGATCTTAAATTTAGGGAACAGAAGTATCTGAGCACTCAGCAGTGTTGTCTAATCTGAAACACAGGACTCAGAACCCAAAGGAGAAGAAAATCTAGTAGAGAAACATGCATCATCAGGTGGTGCACTGCAATGTCCAAGTACTAATCCGTTTACAGTTTATCTTGCTAGAAGAAAACCAAGATACCATGGGTTCACATCAGCCCTCATATCCCTACCTTTAAATTAGCACTTCAAAGTCAGACACAATGTCAATCAGCAGCAGTAGCACCACTAACAATCCTTCTTCACTTCAAATTCACAGACTGTGAAGGTCCCACCAGGCAGATGCTCCAGCGGAGTGCAAGGGCACAGGAAATATGATTAAAAAGAATAAAAGACCCCCACACTCCAGCTCTAACATTACACACTGAATCATCAATGAGAAACTTCTCTGACCATCGATACATACATAGGACTTGTGACATTTGGGTTCTGGCAGCGTTGGAGACCATTTATACATTTCTAGGCACTGCCTGTAAAGCTAAAACAGTTGTGGAGGGAAACAAATGCCTCCAGGCCCAGGAATGGCTGGAGCAGCATGTCCCAGGGAGCTTGGAGAGACAGGGGCTGGCTGCACCAGAGCCTTCGGCATGTTTCCTACCAGCTGTAAATTCCTAGGAACGCTCAGAATAGCTCTCCCTCAATCCCATTTGCATGTGTTGTGGGAAACAAAACATTCACAAGACCTCTGGGGAAAACACTCTACAAGTAGCCAAAGCAAGCAAGGGTGGTAGCAAACCCTTCAAAATTCACAACAGCTTTTGGTACCAAACATGTCTCCAGCCAGGGTTACATTTGTAATGACAACTGACATGTGATGGGAATGGTCCCCCATAGCTGCTCCACAGGCAGCCAGTACAGAACTGTGCTGGCTCCAACACAGAAAGGGGAAAATACTCCTTGTTTTGTTAACAGGAATATGAAACCTGCTAAGGTCCTTCATCCATTATTGCCAAGAGACAATAACTGCCAGGCTTCTTTCCACCAGGACAGGGGACTTCTTGGAAACAGGGTAAGGAAAGGAGACACTTGAATGCACTGAGACCCAGCCACACTGAGCAGAACTGTTGAATTTCACCGTTATTTCAAAATAAAAACTCTCATGCTTTGATTACAGGTGGATTTTCCAGGAGGACAGCTGCTATGGATTAGCTGGCCCCCGGCTAAAAAGCAAAAGAGCTGCACAGAAAAGTTAGTGTGAGCCACCGAGGTGAGTGCTGGACCTGCCAGCACCAGCAGCTGTCAGCATTGCAGCCGCACAACCGCTAATTGCTCCCAACGTAAGTGCGTTTGTAAGCAGCGTCTGCCAGAAGCCATTCCCAGCTGGCACAGCCTGCGCTTTATCTCCTCCTGTCACAAGTCAAAAAGTGTTTGTTTACAAGACATATGACCAGTTTAAGTCTCTCCTTCTTCGGAGCAACAAAAATAAGCTGAATTGAGTTACTCTACACTGTTAAAGTGTTTTTCCCTTCTGTCCTCCCCATGTTCTTACTCTGCATCCCACCATGTAAAACTGTCACAGTTGGGAGAACTCTGCCAGGCACATGTAGCTTGTGTTGAAAACATAACACATGAAAAACTCAACGTTTTTGAGCTAATTTTAAGATCACTTTGAAACACCGATTATTGGGGAACACAGTAAAGACAAACCATTAGTTACAAAATGAACATAAAACTGGGGAATACAACATCTCAGTCTCAAATATTGTATCTTAACAGTTCTAACTTTCAGTCACACTCTCTCTTCTCCTCCATGTTCATACATTAAGCTTTACACAGTAGCACACTTCAGGATAGCCACATCCTTTCAAAACCACTGCCAAAAGTTCAAATCAGTGTCTGAGAAAGTGTGTTGGAAAAGCAGAAATCACTCCTTCTGTGGAACAGCCCAAACCAGAACAGTGGAAATGACTTTTCCTTTCCGATATAAATAAAAATATTTATGGTAAACCAGAACATTTTAAAACTAAATTAACCATGTAGAGGGCAGTTGCTTTCCTTCTTCATCAAATAATCCCTCCTAGCAACTTGTTAAAATATATAACCACAGCATTTAAATACTTCAACATAATCGAATAAGACACACAGCGCAGAAAAGCTGAATTCACTGGTTAATGAGAAACGTGCTCATCAGCTATTCCAAGCAAACCTTTTAAAATGGTAACACATTTGTCAGGCTCTGTGCTCTAACGAGAGCCAGCCTGACAGATCTCCCCATACCTGTGACATAACTGCGGAGCTCACTCAACCGTAATCCCTTCCGAGGTTCTTTCCCGGCTTTGATTAAATCCAGCCTGGGCACTCTGTGAACGCCTGTTCTTTCCCCTCGACTTATATAGAGCATCTAACATGAAGTCATTAGCTGGGTCATTTTCCCAAAGCAGACCCCAGGATGATTCAGGTTGACAGAGGCTGTTGTTGTTGAAAGGTTTATTCTTAGCGATGACGAGGGTTTGCAGTATTTGCTGTGCCCTGTGCCTGGGGACGGATGGAGCTGGGGCTGATGAGAGCAGACAGCTGTGGCAGCGGGACTGCGGGGAAGCCCGATCCACCACAAAACGACTTCCCGGGGAGTCCGCTGGGGCTCTATTTATAACTTTAAAAGGCAAAAAACTTTGTTACAGACACAGAACTGACTATGAACTCTTGAGGGGGGAGAAAATTTTTGTGTTTCTTTCCCAATGTAACAAAATACGCATTCTCAAAGATTATATAAACCTAACAGCCAAAGCGTAACACTGTGCCCCAAATCACTTTTGCACTGGGATCTTTAACAGAAGAGTATTTTGGAGAGTTAAAGTAGGACATGGTTTTACCTTTACAGTTCTATTGCTCTGATGCTGGCTCTTACACAATTAAGGGTATAAACATCACTTTCTACTTACAGCAGTATCAGTAAGTTTAATCATTTCACCTGTTATCTGTATAGGAATGGATTACTCAGGCATTAATAAATCAGCGTTCCTCACTGTATGTGCTGACAGTAGTAATTTTTTTTCCCAGAACTTCCAAGATTTTTTTTCTCTAAACAGTTAAAAAAAACCCCCAACTCTAAACATGAATTCTAATTGTTATTACTAGGAGAGGGTTGGGTGGGGTTTTTAAAAATAGTTTTTTACATTAATTCTTTGCACCATGCAAAAAAATCAGCTTCTGTGACTGTACTCAACACCTACAAAGAACCAAGACTCCAGCCAGGTATGTTGCTACGGGGAAGGCAGATGTGGCAGACCTCCAAACATCTTTTACTAGAAACAGTGACTGCTGTAGCAATAGAAGTCTGCCCCAGCCTTTTCTCGAGCTCTGTGTTTTGTTTAAGCCACAGAGCAACACAGGATGTAAAATAATTTTTTTTTCCATTATGAAAACATGAAATCAACAGCACAGCACTAGTGCCATACGATCAGGACTACGAGATTTGTCAGTTGTGAACTATCCCCCAGGCCTCCGGTGTCCATTTTGCCTTTAAACTGAACTCTTTCCAGGCCTAAGATGCTTTCTTCTACGTGACTACTGGGGGAATTATCTGTAGGTTAAGAAGCAGTTTGGATGTTCTGTACTTAGCCATTCCTTATGTTGAATTTCTATTTTAAACCTGTGGCTTAGTAAAAGTTTCTGTGGAACAGCAGTACCTTTTAGTAGGCTAACAAAGCAGTCAGAAAAAAACATCCCCATTTAGAAAAAATAGATTTTTTTCTATTGTACAAAGTAAAACCTCTCCTTTTCTACTAAGATGTTTCTATATGTTTTTCAGCCCTATAAGCATCTCAGTTCTGATGCTATCTATTAGAACAGGAAAATAACATTCTGCATGTTTAAAGCAAATATTTAGAATTCAAGACACTGAACTATTTTTTCCCCTTCAGCTTTCAAAATTGCTTCCTTTAATTTGTACTACATATTCCTCACTCAACAAAAATTATGCTTTCCTGGCAATTTAATTTATACAAACAAAATCATTACAGGTACAACATCAAAACACTTCCAGCTTGCATGCTGTTTGGGGGTAGGAGATGAGGTGCTTCAGAGGTAGGCAGCGTATCCTCCAGTTTCCAAGACATCTCCTATAGCCCAGACAATTCTATTTTCTTTGATTATACATTTCCTAAACCCAATGCTGAACAACATGCACAACCATTTCCTCTTATAGACCATGGGCCAATTGTTCTGTACAAAAAAACAACCTAAATCTGCAGTTACTTACATTTCAGAGCAGAAATCCTGTTCACCTGGTTGAGGTCTTGAGATCTGTTCAATAGGACAGGAATGACAATGAAACAAGATAGGCTCATTTATTGAATAGCGAATATTAAAAATGTAAGTTAACCCTCTTCCATCTTCCACTGCAACACTGTGGAAAACTCCTTTGCTGAGGAACAGCTGCAGCTAAAATATGGCAAAGACCATGGACAATTTAGTGAATGCACAAGCTCCTGGCCTCTGTGCTCTCCAGGACACACAGATCTTACAGAACACTTGACTTCTCCTCCAGGAAACTGCTAAAATCCCTCAGTGGACTGACAAGCTTGACAGGTTGAAGATTATTCTCTGAATTCCCGTTAAGGATGCAGTCAGTACGGGGCTGCTTGTGCGTAGTAGGTGGGAAGTAAACAAAGTAATGGGTAAATGTGACAGAGGAGCTACAGAGGTGGCAATGGATCAATATCGTGCAGGTCCAGCCCAGCAGAACACACTGAACTGCTCCCACCAAGACAGGGAGGGGTGATAGCAACAGTAAAGCAGAAATCCTGTTCTTAGAGAGCTATCTTGGCATAGAGGTATCAAACTGACATCATTTGCAGCCTAAAAAAAATAAAATAAAAAAAAATATTGATCACATGCACGTAGTCATGTCAGCTCCACAGTGAGCCAGATCTTGTCCTACATGGTCCTTCTCATTCCTCCAGTGTGCTGAAAAACTGATGGTAGATACCTTGTCATACCTCCAGTGAACCTGGAGAGTAAAATGGCACCTTTCTGCCCAACAAAACAGGAAAAAAAAAAAATCAAGCTAGGCTACACTCATTTTGTTGGGTACAGTAAGGGAAGTCCACGTGCTTGCTGCAGACACTTTGGTAATCAAAGAAGCTGCTTCCGTGGAGCTTAAGAGACAACTCTGCACTATATAAGACAGCACACAGGAGTGATGTCTTCTTCAGACAGTAAAGAATCAGCGCTGCTTCCCCCTTCCCCTTCTGTGTGGTTTTGGGAAGTAGCAGAGACTAAAGCAAGCAAGGAAGACACTGGTCATCTCCAGCATGTTGCCCTCTGGAGACAGGGGACAGGACTTGGTCCTAGAATGAGACATCCCCCCATATGGCCATTTTCTGACTCCGAGGAGGTACTACACTAGTTCTGTGATACAAGGCACTGCACAAGCAAACTTCTCATCAGGACCCTCACACATCTTCCAGTCGCTTGCATTTCTACTGCCTGCTGCAAACGAATCAGAAGGGGAACAGAAGATAAAACAGGTTAACAAGTTACTGAATTAGGCCGTGCCTCTGCCAAGGGGCAGGACAGCAGAGATAAATTCAGAAATTCCTAAGTTTACACGTTCTTGTTGCCAATGACCTAAAGGTCTGGCTTTGCTTGAAAAGCCAAATGCAGGCTGTGATAATCAGCAGTGTGGTTAAAGCATTTTAACAACATCCTACACTCCACAAAGCCTCAGGTCAGTGTTCTGCAATCTCAGGAGTTCTCAAGTTGCACATTGAAGGTTTTATTTTCAATACAAACATACAGATGGTTATTCTCGATGTGTGTGCAAAAACCCTCCTCAGGGAACAGATCCTAGAAGGGCTTGCAAGGATTCTTACTGTTGTAAATAAAATTTACTACTTAAGAACAGTGGTCCCTCCAACTGAAATGAGACTTGCTATTAAGGTAAATGAATATTTTGAAATTAATACCAACATGAGAGTGGAAAAAATTAGATCTGCAGTTCTGAAGTTAAACTCCAGTAGTAAAATCTGCTTTCCACAACTGCACATTATCAACATGGAAACACATGCACTTTTAAACAGAACAAGCATAACACAAGAGTACAAATCTGTAATAAGTCAAACTTTATTGTAAACCATTATACAATGTAATTACATCAGATACCCTTAGAAGTTTAAGGTAACACCACTGATTAAACAACATGGTCCAAACAGAGGGCAGCAGAATACAGCTGTTGGTTTTGCTCACATAGGCTATACTCTGAATTTACTTACAAACCCAACATTCAGTTTGAGACGGATACCCACACAAAAAAAAAAACCACCTACAAAAGAGTCCCTTTTTTAAAGATACTGCAGTTTTACTTTGTAAAACCATAGTAGTCATTTTCAGTAACTGAACTGGAAACTTTACCTAAAAAAGTTTGCATGCCTATGCTGTAGATCTACTCTGACTTGACGTGGATGAATTTATTTGCTTTCATTACTGGTTTCTCCTGTAAAAAGCACAGCAAAGTTGCAAACACGGGTTAGTCAAGCACAGTGGCAGATATTCCTGGTGAGGCTCAGCTCTCAGCAGACCGTGAGAGCCCACACCTCCCTCCCCAGGCACAGCTGGAATCGGAGCAGACACCTGGGAGGGGATCGCTTTGCATTGCTCTAATTTGCAACTCAGTTTCTGAGTTTTCCCTGAAGAAAAGCTATAGTACATTTTATTTAGCAACATTAACATACAGCATTTACCTACTTAAAGTAAGACAAGGGGACCTGAACATATTAAAGCCAGAATTTGAAAACCACGTATTAAACAACACCATTGTTTTAAATTTATGCAGACGTGTCACAGGTTGGATACTAGAAACAGTTAACACATTTAGGTTGACCATTCGTGGTAAATTCGATCTCCACCAACACTTCTGTGTCTCTTCTGTAAGTTACAATCCCTTTCTCTTACTTTGGCATCTACTACATAGCTTATTTTCATTAAACAGAATCACATTTTTCAGGCACAGTCTGAATTAAATCTTTGCTATACGTTGCCCTGAAGAACATTTACCAGGCATGAATTTAGAGAGCCAATTTGAGGATAATGCAAATGTCATCATGTTGCAATATTACTACTGGATCAAGTCTTTATGAAAAATGTATTATTTCAGACTGTACTCCCAATACATTTCAACTAACAGTAAGACATAGTGAAGCACTAGGCACATACTTCCTTCTCACACATATAAAACTCTTCAGACAAAAGCACTTGTCCCACTTGTACCTACTGCAAGAATTCCAATTTTTATCTTGCAAAGAGGAAAACTGCCAATTATTACATTTTCTCTCTCTTTCACATGATAACAATGAATAGAAAAAAAACCACCCAGTTTTTGTTACTTGACTAAGATTGTGAATAATTTTATCTTAGTAAAGTTAGTGCTGTTTTTTCCTCTCTGAAGATATGCTCCTCCTGTTGCTACTGTGTATTTAAAATACTTCTGTCTCTTTGGCTCATAGTGCTTTACTACATCTTGCTAGGCATATCAAAATCTCAAACCAAGTGACATTTAAGCACTTTAGACAGGAAAAATTAGCCATTCATATACCTTTACTATAACCATCTTCAAGAAACTGCTCCATAGTGCTTTACACTGTTTTGTGCCAATAAGTTTGAGGTCTGCTCAAAACAAATATTTTCACATGATTAAGGCCATAATTTTATACTGACACTTCACAGACTAAACATGAGACTAGAAATAATTTTGGTAACTTAAGTAACTGGGGAAGAGGAGGGAAAAGGAAGATAAAATGAAAGCTCATACAGTTAAATTTGTGTGCGCTGCTCAGTTATCTCTGAGGGTTGATGAGGATAGTGATGGCTGTGCAGTGGTATGTAGCATATGTTGAATAGATTCATTTCACTATCGGAAATAGAACAAATCCTATGCTAAAAAAAAATAATAAATGCTGACATTTGTGACAAGAGCCAGTCCTAGCTCTTAGATCCCTTTGGAAAAGTGATCTGTATGAGACTATTCTGTTGATGGAAATGAATTCCATGAAGTACTGTGCTTTTGGAGATACACACCTGCCCAGTGGTAAATAGTCAAGAGAAGATGCAGGTCACACAATCAACAGAGGAAAAAAAATTCAAAATCAAAAACCTAAAACTGAAGTGACACTGATTAGGGACATTTCCCCATCCCCCATTTCAGAATAACTCAATTAAGCTTTCATTGTCATTAGCTTCTGGATTTAGTCTAAAAGAAACACTAGTACTTAAACTTATTGCAGTTAAAACATTTCAGTGCACAGTAACAGAGGTCAGTGGCCCAACTAAACTCACAAACGTTGGTTTGGTAAAAATGTCCCTTCTAGCCGGCCGGACACGCTGAGGTGTACCTGAAATCTCAGAACATTGTGTTCACCTCGGCAGCCAAGCAGTGAAAAGGAATGCTGGAATAGTGAAAAGAAGTACAGGAGCGCACAGTTCAGTATCTACTAAGGCCCAAGAACCCCATTTAAGTGGTCTGGATAATAACTCACATTAAGACCTAGTAAATCTATAAAAAATGTAAAAAATCTTAAAAAGTTCTGAGCAGTTTTCCAATGAAACTGTTTGGTTTAAGGCTTGGAACATTTCTGATGTCCAGATACTACAACAGATTTGCAATTAAGGTCGGTTGTCACCTCTTTAACACATTGCCTTGTCCTGCATCAGGTTTAACTAAGCAAGGAAAGCTGTCGGAAACAATCATTTGGAAAATATGCAAAGCAAAAGGATGTCACCAAAAACATGCCTGCTAGGTTTCAGATCAGCACAGTGTTGTCAATTATCAGAAGACAAGACACTGAAAATCACAAAAATTATGTAGTAAAAACTGTATTATACCTCTTGGTTGTTTTGTTTTTTTTTTTTTAATACTAAAGGATAGCCAGACTTTATGGAAATCAAACAGGAGAATTTTTTTTTTTTAAAGGACATTAAATAGAAGATTTCCAACAAAAAACAAGGGACAGAATTACTTGCAATACTGTAGCACAACTGCTTCAATCAAATCACAGTCCTGTACTGCAGGTCCTGTATAAGGAGAAGAAATGTTCCATCTCTTTTGCGTTATTTGAGAGGTATGCGCAAGAGACTTGCAGAAACAGAAATAATTAGAGTCATCCATAGATATTAATTTCTCAAATAACCTATTACGACAGATTTTTGTTATACACTAAAGTGCACATTTGTCATATATGCAAACACCACCTCCTATTAAGGAATTTTCAAATTATGTGGTCAAAAGCACATTTAGGACTGCATTTTTAGTGATATTTGGTGACTTCAGCAGTGACAGAGTTTTTCCCTTCACAATCCCTTTGTCTTAAACCAGGACACAAGTATAAATAAGATTTTCACTACAATTATTTTGACCTGTTCTGCACAAAAAAAAAAAAGGGAACTGCACCCTTTTCTCTGACAAAGAGAATCTTTAAATACAACTGTATGAAAATATAACTTAAATATAAAATAGTCAAATAGATTTGAGGAGACTTGGAAAAAAATCTTTGTTCCACCTATTAGTTCCATAGGTACCTGGTAGCAAGTAAACATTTGTACTTAAAAAAATAACGTTAAGTTACAGCTTGTAACCATAAACTATTCTGCTCTAGGAATTATGCTGCAAAAGCTAGTTTTAGTAATAAAACACACTCCTTTAACTTAGTTGATTCTGATGCCTTTTTGAGAACATCTTAAACTGTATCATCATAAGTGAAAGATTGCTGGATCTGTTTTTCTATGATCTCCTCTGAAATGTCAGATACAAATCCTCTTAGCAACTCGTCCTTAACAACACTGGTTTTCACATATGATGAAAAGACATTCTTGCATAATTGGTCAGTGTGTCTGTAGTGCAACTGAACTGGAAGTCTTCCAACTGTCTGCATTCTGTTGGTAGACCTTGCTTTTAAGTCAGTTTGTATGAAAAGGGAGATGCAATTGCAACATTAAAACCCACTGACTGAAGTTTTTGTCATGAAACCTGCAAATACACAGGTCAGGGAATGTGTCATACAGGCAGACCAAAACGATGCTTCTTTTTCTTAACGGGCTTTAAGTTGGTCAGTCTACGCAGGTCCTCTTCAGCGTCCGATTCCTCCATCTCATCATCTGCTGAAATAAGGATCTAAAACCAAAATACAGCTTCTGAGTAACACGGACCAAAGTCACAAACTTTCTTCATTCTACTTCTAACCTTCTACTTTTTTTATGCTTGCAAAGCATCTTATTATTTGGTCATGAAAGAGCTTACAGTACATAATTTGTATTTACTGCCAGTACTATCAAACAATGTCACAATATCCTATCTGGAACCTCCAGTAAATTCTGAAGAAGGATGCATGCTTATTCATCTCTGAGTAAACACAAAGAAGTGATTCCAGTACCTCCAGAACAGTGGGGGTGGCTTGCTGTTAAAATGACAGAGAATATATAAGCTCTCTATCCACACTGGTAATAGGGCATTTTATTAGAGAAAACCTGACATAAATAGTACTGTCTAATGCAGAAAAGTTGCATTAACAGCTAAAGCTAAAACAACTTACCTGCAAAGATACCACCCATCCTTCAAGTGAACTGAAAACTGCCCACTTCATATAATTCAGAATAAAATTATGCTAAGGTAAGGATACAAATACTTCTCCAAAATCAGGCTAGTTGCCTCCACTAGCTTCCTCTCACTTTAAGCTATTAACCTCTCTTTGAATCAGAATTATCTATTAGTTTTGCATTCCTTGTGAATTCTTCTAGAAGCATGTGTAACACAGTTCACCTGTGATATTTAAATATATTATTATGTCTTCCTGCCCACCTGGAAGGAAATTAACTACAGGTGGTGCAACAATGCCATTTTTCTAAACTAGTTTTCAAATGCAAATGCTAGGAACTACTGTTAGAGGTACATGCAATAAAAATAAAAACTAAGTTCACAGTGTTACAATTAAATCAATGGCATGAGTGATGAACTGGATTGATATTGTATTAACTGCAATAATTAACTCTACATACTTCTGACTCCGACTCTTCATGTGATGCTGCTCTCCTGTATCGGACTTTACTTCCATTTCTTGAATCTTGTCCTGCTTCCTTTTCTTCAAGTTTAGCTTTTGTCTTCCCTTTTTTCATTAGAAAATTATCTACTACCCAGAACATTAATGCCTGTTAAAGAGAAGGGGGAAGTGACAGTTCAGTTTTCCCCAGAGTAGCATATGTTCATTCAATCATTATTTGGACAGAATTAGGAAAATTTGACAAGAACTCTGAATTGGTCAAACAGGTAAAGTCTTGTCTAGACATACAATCACATGGCTTATTACACACTGAATAAAGTAGCTACGTTCTAGAGTATTCATGCCTTTGTAGAAGAGAAGAAAATAAGAAAAGTAGCTGTTATTCAGAGTGATCATACATTAACTCTTCACATAGAAATGTGAATGGTTTAGGCAGACATCTTAGTGCAACAGACTTGGTTCTCAAAGGATAAAATTCATGCTTGAACAAATTAATGAAAGAAAAAAAGTCACCAGCAGTTACTAAATGCAAGGACACCCGCCATCTCTGGCTCTAGTCCCTAAATCCCAGATGACTGGAAGAGTACACTTTGGGAAGGATGATTGCACACTTGCCCTTTTCCTCTGCCCAATCACAGGGCAATAACTATTAGCTATGGTCAGACACAGGATACTTCACAGTACAGCTATCCTTAGACCAACTGTTTCCTAAAGCAAATTTCATCATAATTTTACAATCTCTATGTCAGGATTTCAGTATTACATTCAAGTTACTGAAGTCATCAGCCCAAAGAGGTCTACGAGGCATTTATGCACCTCTCCTGAGCCTGGTTATTTAGCTCAATATGGATTTCAGCTTTGTAAAATCTATATATCCAGACATTTTATCCATTCTTTAACACCCTTCCTCTTTAAAAATTAACTTAAGCACCAAGGTACACTGTGCTTTAAGGACTAACACTAATTAACACATGGCAGAAAGATACCCAAGTAAACATCTCACAAAAGTGTGCAAGTTGTACTAACATTAACAAAGAAGGGAACTATCAGCATGACGATAGCCAGCTCCAGCTGGGGGTTCTCTATAGGATTCAGTAAAGCTACCTGTGAAAAGAAAAGGATTAAGTTCAGATCATGACAGCATGTGCACATAATTGGATTAGCAAGTGCAATTGTTCATGTACTAGCTAACACTACAGAAATAATTAATATGAAACAAAAAAGGACAGCTCTGTAGAAAAGGAAAGTACTTCAGACAGCTTATAAATTACCACAGATAAGTTAAGTGGGGCTGGCAAGAAACTTCTCTCTGTCATTTTTGTTTACAGAAGTCTGAAGAGCTATGTTAGAATAATCTTGAACATTTTAGAACTCCATGCTCCCAGGAACAAATTTTAAGTTCCATCTTTGGAAAATTTAAACAGACCAGTGTTTCACAAAACACACAGTAGACAGAGATAAGACAGTTCCCAAAGGAGTCCAGAGCACAAAATAGGGACTAACTGGTTTTAATAGGCCATAACACCACGCATCATCACCTTGAGTATTACATTACACAAATTCTATCAAAATAAATATTAATGCAGTAATCAGCAATGGCTTCACTAATCCATTACATATCACTAAAATTCTACAGTTTAGACCTATCAACAAGGTCAAGCAAAGAAAATTCTTTGAAATACTACAAGAAGCAATACAAAATAGCTTTAAGTAAGGGTTAAAGAATTAAGAAAAGGAAGAAGCACTTAGTAGCTTCAAGAACACTGGGACAAGGAGATAGAATAAAATTGTATATATTGCAGTATTGGGAAAGCCTCCAAAATATGATGGGATATTCCTGGCAACGGATGCTAGAAAGCCTAATTAGCAGCATCTTAATAAAGCTGAAAGAACATACCACTACCACAGAGTCAGACAGCATTGTCTGTAGACAGTTATGCTTGAGCCAAACCAATAAACACTATTAGAAGTCTATTGCTTTACAGCTTCCACGTGAAATTCATTTGCCTGTAAAATGCTGTAAAAAATACAAACCTCTTTCCATTGAGGTATAAGAAGCACTATAATGATGATGGTTTTCTCAAATGTCATAATCATTATGTACAGAGCACACTGGCCCATCCAAGCACTGCACTGCAGTGGGTCACCTGCAAGAAAGAAGAAATGTTCAATATAATCACAGGGTTTATTTTACTTCACAGTAAACATTTTAGAAAGGCAGCACTAGAAGAGGAAGGGCAGCTGTATCCTCTTCAAGTGCCTTCTCCAATTTGCTTAGTGCTGTTCTTTCCTCTCCTGCAGCCTCACTTCAACTTTCACAAAGTATCAGTTAGAAACCGAGTAACAGGACTTTATCCAGTTCAGCAGTACCTGGTTACACGCTGTAATCTGATGAAAGCAAGACAAGCAAGATGAAAGCTGCATTACATTTGTTTCTCAAATTGTTATTTTTGACCCTCTCATGAAGTACTAAGTTTCTTAAAAGAGAAAACTTCAGGAAAACATAGTTGGGGAAAAACAGCTTTCCCTTCAGTCTCAGTAGACATGTGATGATTTCTGCCATTCTCCTAAGGCTACCTCAAATGTATTTTTCCTTTCTACAAAGTTAATTACCATAACTAAAAAAATCATAATTGAAGCAACTGGTGCAAGAACTGCTATGAAAAAATTAATTGAAGAAAAAAATTAAGATCACATTTTAGTTTCAGTCTGAAAGGGTTTGAAATTCTGCTGCATGTCATTATGGCAGAGTGAAAACCTGAGTGCATTAAGTTACCTGCCAGGACAGAATGAAGACCACAAATATTTGAACATGAAAACTTATGTAAGACTGTTATACTCTATTAAAGCAAGAAGAGGAAAAAACAAAAGGAAAAAGAGGACAGGTATGCCTAACAAGCTTTGCAGGTGAGCTTAAAGCAGCACTTCACTGGAAAACAAAAGGAAGCTTTGGAGGGACTTGTTAGCTCCATGATAGTCTTCTGCAACATCTTCCAAGGCAGCTTAAAACCTTCAGCCTGGGGATGAATAATGGGCAATGGAAATTCAGATGCCTTTATGTATTTGTAATGCATAATGGATAGTTGCTACTTCTTTTTCTGGAACATTTCTGAAAGGCTTTCAGTATTAACACTTGGTAATAGTCTTGAGACTGTTTGCTGCTTAAATGCTACAAAGAGAAACTGGTAAAACAGACTGAAAGTCTATAACAAAGCAAACTTCCCAAACTTCCTAAACCAGTTTTTTTAAGAGCTAGTGATCAACACTCAATAGTCCAAGAGGAAGATGGTTGAAATGCTCAAAGTTTACAATTATATACTACAGTTTATGACTTATCTTGAAAAAAAAAGAGTTAGAAAATTAGAAAGGGGAAACACCAGTAATTTAAAGTTGAGCAACTGTGATCCTTCTGAAGATACAAGGCCTAAATTAGATTTGAGAATTAAATTTTAGCAATTAATTTCTATACTCCACATTTTTATTAGCATTCTCTCGTTTTCTTCAATAACTAGCAAATATGAAAAAAATATCTAGTTTTAGCTACAGACTTACCACTGAAACTTTACCAGTTTATTCTAAGCTCTTTTCCAATCTGTATTTAATTCCTAAAAGCAGAACAGCTATAGCAATTTTGCATCTTTTCCAACCCTGTCACATGAGATGTTGTATCTTAAAAAATTGTGAAATTCTGTGTTAAGAGTGTTGTGCCCTATCACCAATGAACGTTTTGTCCCTTGATGCTTTTGAGGGGAAGAGCACTGGGGTTTTTTGGTACATGACTGAAATTACAAGTTGTGTATATTAAATTCTACTTGAGGATTTTTGTGTGCCCTACTGCATTTACAAAATTATCTTTCATCTCTAATTACAATCAAGGAGAATAAGGATGCTGTCTACTTTGACTTTACCAAGTCTTTTACAGTCTCCCAATAGCATCCTTGTAGAAAAGTTGTGAAGATACAGACTGGATGAGTGAACACACAATTCTGCCATAAAGGAAAAAAGCTTTCATAATGAGAGTGGTTAAGCACTGGAATAGGTTGTTCAGAGGGGTTCTTAAATCTCCAACCAGGAATAAATTAAAAATTGGACTGAACCACTCCCTGAGTAACACATATTAGCCTTGAAGTTAACCCTGCTTTGAGCAGGAGGTTGGATTATACGACCTCTGGAGATCTCTAAAGTCACTGACAACCTCTTTTGAATTCCGATTTCATACCTGTCATGTATAAATTATGTCTCGAATAAACTAGTGAATCAGTAGAAATCTTGTTACTGCAAGAAAAGTGCATTAAGACTGAAACTGAAAAACTTTGAATTCTCAGCAGTGACAATTGCAGCAGCATTTTTTGAAAATGCTGGGCAATGAAAAACTAGTCTATACTAGTGTATACTACTTTCATCAGCCATTTTGAAGAAGCAGGTTTATAGACAGCTCTGGAACAAAATACCTGTGATTCTTCCATCCTGTAACTTCTCTCTTCTTCAAATCCTTAGAAATTTTCTTAAGAAAATGCCAACTTGCAGAACTACTCCAAAATAAATTTGTAAAAATTTTAAAGTAAGTGCTATCTACCCTATATGGCTGTAAGTAAGTTGCTCTGCAAGTCACAAAGAGTTAGAGGGAAAAGACTCATCAAATACAATTTCTGAGCTTTGCCATCTGAGAAACAAAAACAAGCATGATTTAATTGCCAATAGAGTTCATTGTCACCAAGAAGGATTTAGTCACCTGTTTTCTACTTGCAGCAGCTGAAGTAGCCTAAGACAAGAAGGGAAGGAGAACGCAGGGAACATTCTCTTCAGTACAGATCATGACTGCTTTTCTCCTCTTTACATAGTCAAATATATTAACTGATTCTGCATTTCTATTAAAATCCAGCTGCTGATGTAATGAATCTGAAAATACAAAACTGGAAATATGAAGACAAATCTAATACTTAAGAATTCTGACAAAAAGTTATTTGAGGGAGCGTCATGCTACTTTGTTCGTAAATCAGAGTGCAGAGCTGTTTTGCTATACAAATAGCAACCATTTATGAATGCTGATATTTTGGTATCCATTCTTTCGTTGAGGCATTTATGCTTAAAAACTATCCTCCATATAAAGAAGAGGCTTTTAAAACCAGTAGGACACTGCTATTTTTGTGACAGCTTCACAGTAGTGAATCACCAGGGATCAAGTAATAGAGCAAAGAATGGAAATGAAATCACAATGAGAATTAACTTGAGACAAACTATTTAGGCTCTACAAACACAAACACTCACCACTCAATCACAAGAAGAGACTTGGTTTTTGGAGGGGCTCTCAGTTGTTTTCCCACACTTGCAAACAAATGGAAATCACACTGATCTACAAGCTGAGGACTTGACTGCTACAGATAAAATACCACAAGTCTCTGATACCTTCCAACAAACAAACACCTCACCACTCATGTATGCTAAACATCCATATTTAATTTCAAAATACTAAGTATAAACACACTTGCAGTCCCACAGGTTTACATTTTAGTCCTCTTCTACCCTACTTATTTTAAAGAATCTTATGAAAAATAAGTAAAGAGTTTTCTTGTGGCCCAAAGTGAAAAATTTTAAACACAATGGTAATATGAGTGTTTTCACTTCAGAAACATCAGTAGCACTTAACAGAAGAGGGCAGCAAACAATCCAACGCAACTTGTCCTTTTCAGATAGATTTCTTACATAGGGTCTAACTTTTACTGCACAGCTACTACTAATAACTTTCCATCTGCTAACTAGTTCTCTTTATGCCAGAAGCCTCTCCCACATGATTAATGGAAATCCAGATTTACAATATGCTTTTTAATAGTCCTTACGATAGCTCGATTACAAAAACAACACACTAAGGTCAGGACAGCACATTAATGAAGATACAGAAAAGAAAGTTAGTCACTAATAAGATGATCTGATATTGGAAAGGACAACTAAGTAAAGATTAATTATATAAATTTCATACATCACTTGTACACACACACACAGAATAAATACTTGATAACAAGTTTAGGCATTTCAGATCTCCCAAACCAAAATTACAATAATGGATCAGTTGCAGACCACCTCCACAGCAATACACAAGGTCATTTGTGGATTTTAAGAGCTTAGTTACTGCAGTCATAGATGCCTCATAACTAACTAAAATAAAAACAGGTTCATTCTGGAAGTCAATAAGAGAGGCAAACTCCAAGAGAGTGAATTTACTCCACACATCTTCCCATCCACACAGACCGCTTATTGTCAAAAGGACATTAAAATGGGAGATGAGAACACATTACACAAGAAAAAACAGAATGCTTTTAGGAAGAAAAAAAAAAATCTAGTATTTGACATGATTACAAGTACCTACTCTGTAATTGCAACAGATACACTCATATGCTCTGAGTGAAAAGCCAATTCTATATGGGCTAAAAGTTGTTCAAACATCTTTGAATGGCTTCAAGCCAAATCAACCATCAGAAAAAGGCACTTTGGGCAACACATCTCAAAGCTCAGGCAGAAGGTGTAGCTCAGCAACGGCTCAGCTCTTCCCTTGCCCTTTTCCCTTCCCTGGGCACTGGTGCTTACCTAATCCCTTAGAGAACCAACTCTGGGGACTGATCTGGAGGAACTATTTATTTTTCTACATATGGTGAATTTTCTGATGGTTTAGCTCACTGAATCAGCTCCCTGAAGAATCAGATGTGCACCAGTCCAAGGAAAAAAGTGGAAATACTGGATCGCGGCATGTGGGAAAAAAGCAGATAAACAGGGTTGCAGCAGTGCCGATTTAAACCTCTTAAATGGCCATAAACTGCACTTTAAAAGATATACATTAAATCTATATAACAAAAAATGTCCTAATGGTACAGGCGGTTACTTCTCCTAAGATAGATGCTTGTCATCATCTCTATTTTAAACCTCTGACATTAAAGTAAATAGCAATTAATGCTATTTGATTTAATTGTAAACTTCCCAAGCTTTTAAAGTACTTCAACTTGGCAAGGCCTTTATTTATGTATTCTTAATTCTGTCAGCCACTTAGCATCATTAAAAACAAAGAAACCTAAAGAACCAAGAAACTTACCAATAACAATTATGAAACTGCAATTAAAGTTTTTACTTTGTTAGGAAAACACTATTTTAACTTTTCCACAAATACAGATTTTTGTTTGTTTTTCTCTCTGATGAAGAATCATACAAAGGCAACCTCTCTCCCTACCTGAAGGAGCTTCAAATGCAATTTTATCATTCCACTCCCAACCAGCCAGGCTAAGCAACCTGCAAATAACAGGTTGGACAGAATCAAGTGTTGATGTGGAATATGTGTGATACTCAACTGCACCTGCAAATCCACAATTTCTGCAGATCAGTGGACTTATGTGACTAACACAATGAAAGATAAAACCCACCACTTCACATGAAAGCGATTTCACTAGTCTATCCCTTAGCCTGTAGGAAAGACAAATGCATTTTTCATCAATGTGTCCTGGTTTTTAGCTGAAATAGAGCTGGGTTTCTTTTTCAGTAGTTAGAACAGTGCTGCATTTTGCTTTCAGCCTGGGACTTGTTATGAGACACTGAGAACACACCAGTGTTTGCATTTTTGTTGCTGGAAGTGAAGGACTTTGTGTTCTGTCAGTCTACAAGCACAAGATGTAAGGGGGCGAGGAATACTTAAATTAACAAGCTAAACTGGCATTTGGATATGCCAATGAGATATTCCAGATCATATCACGTCATGTCCAGTGTATTAGTGGGGACTCTTCCTCTCTTGCTCTCGCTGACTTTCGCTCGGGCTCTCGCTCTTCCAGGACTGCGGTTTCAGTTCGGGATTGTCGCTCCTCGAGGATCATCATCTGGGCTTGGTCGGTTGGTGGTGAGCAGCTGCACTCTGTACCACTCATTTGTATATTTTGTTACTGTTATCATTATCACTCCTATTTTAATATTAGTATTATTTTAAGTTTTCTTTTATTTCTATTATTAAACGGTTATCTCAACCTACAAGTCCCCTTATCCTTGCCCCCCAATCCTCTGGAGGTGGGTGGGCAGTGGGTGAACGGCTGTGTTGGCTGCTGGCCAAGGGCTGGCCCAGTGAAACTATCACACAATGATACAAGCCCTACGTGCAGGAATTCAAGTGATCGTTACTTGAGGACAAGCACAGGCCATCTTGCCATTTTCTTCACTGAAGGTATGTGGTTGTTTACTTTAAAGAGGGCTGGTAGAATTCAGTCCGTATCTTCAGACAACAGCATGTGGTTCAGTAAAAGCTTTAATAAGGAAATGACTTTCCAGTTATCATTTACTTAAAAGTGTTTCAGAGTAAATTTGTCATGCTTTTTTTTCCATGAGATTAGCCAATACTGGAATTTGGTCAATCACTCCTAAAAAAATAAATATTCAGGCAGTTCTTCTGAACTCACTAAACGCTTAGAGATTTGTTCAGCTTTCTAACAGAAGGTGCATTCTGAGACACAGAACTTAAAACAATCCTTGTGACAAATGAAATACTAAAATGACCACTATAGTAATTGTAAAATGATTTTAAGATGAGTTAACCACTAGCTGAAATATCCTGAGATTCTATCCTGAAAATAATTTCAGTATAAGAACAGAAACATTTACCATATTCACCAAAGCGAAGGGACTCCCACTGCTGCCATTCCACAATGCTGCTGACTGCACGTATGCCAATGTAGATTAACAGCATTCCTAATGTGGCATCTAACAAGAAGTTTATAAGGTACCTGAAAGGAAAAACATAAAAAAAACCCCAAGGAGTAAGGTCAATTTTCTACACATTCAGTGTATTTTAACACCACAATTGATAAAAGATCTATATATTTGTTGAGAAGCCAGAGTACTGAGAATAATAATTTACCAACTTCTGTCATTACATAGTTAGCCTAAAATTTAAATAGTTTCAGAAGAGGCTCAATATTTTGTTTCTGTCCTTAAAGTTAAACTCCAACTCCTATTTTCATGAACTCTGGCATGTCTCCATGCATATTCTTTATAAACTCCAATATTCATTTTGCTCCTTTAAATTAAAACCAGATTTCCTCTTTACCATTGCTCAGTTCATTCTGCATGGAAAACCTGTGTTTGAATAAAACCAAAGGAATAAAAGGAAAAGGAATAAAAAGAGAAGTTATCTTGAAGACACCTCAAGGAATTGGAAGGTAAAGAACCCAACTCAAAACACTTTCATTTGGAGGGGGAAAGACATCACAACCAGACAGTTTTTCTTGCTCGAGGGAGCCCCCTCTTAGCCTCAACAAGCAGTGAGCATTGGAATGCCAGACCTAGAGAGTACAGCCACTCTCTAGGCCAAATTTCAACTTAGTGTTAGGAAGAAGTGCCATTTACTTTTTTGTATTTCCGTTCTTATCCAATAAGCATTTGTAATTATCAGGAACAAATCTTCTCCCCCACCCTCCAAAAAAACCCCAAACCGAAACAAAAACAAACCCCAAACCAAAATAACCCACAAAACCAAACCACCCCTCAATGGACACACAACTGCTGCACCACTTATTTTATTGTTTCAAGAAGAGCTTCTGGGATCTTACCTATGCCTCAAGAAACTAGTGATTACTATAGGTTTCAAATTAATTCTTAGGTTCATTAAATGGTGTAGCTGAATTTCAGAGCATTTTGTAAGTAGGTCTGGTTTATTTACTATCACCGACTTTAGCTAAACAAAACAGCAGCTGAGAAAGAGCCAGCTGTAAGACACATAAGTAAATCCCTGTTACTGAGATGCTTATTTGGTAATTCCAAATACTTAAGGTAAACTCTAGGGTCTAAAGGAACTTATCTGCAGAGATAAAAATAGCAAATCAGAGACCTGTAGGCTTCTGCTGGTTGTGGAGCCAAATCAGTATCAGAAAGTGGAAAGCAAAGACACAATATGTGCATTCAAAACAGTAAAGGAGAAGCTGTTCTGACCCTCAAAATCCCCTTCAAGAGCAACTCAAAAATAAAAATGAAGTGGGTATGTCTTGCTTCAGCCAAGATTTACCCATAAACTTCCTAAAAAATAGTTATTTTCTAATAGTTGTGTGCTGAATCAGAGTTTTAACAACCTTCATATTAGCCAAACATTAAAAATCAAGTTTTATTGTCTGGCAGAGGAAGCTCAGCGATTACAAGCCTACACACAAGTCACTTCAAGGCCACAAGGGGCTGCTGTAAGTCTATAGCACAAGGCAGCCATCAGGAGCAGGGAGAAGAGATGTGCCAACACGTACTTCACGGCTTCTAGCGCAGGCCAGGTATTCCTGATATTCCCAAGCACCTCAGGCTCACCACATGTAGGTAACGTGCTCATTCTATTACATGCTGCATAATCCTGCTCACACGTCACCGCTGCACCAGCACCGCCACCAAAACAAGTTGTGCCACTATCAGATAAATGCATTTGGCTGAGAGTTCAGCGAGTAAAAGGCTGGGGGTCCTACCAACTTCCTGGTGTACCACAGAGTACCTGCACTACAGAAGAAGAGTGCTGTTTGCTCTTTCTATTTAAAATTCTTCAACCAACCACCCATCTGCCGAGGTGTTTTAACAGATGTTTTATCAGCTTTGGTATCATCACACACCTGCCTGAATCACTGCACTATATTCCCAAACTCATAAATGGCAACTTCCAGTTGTTGTTCTTTCCAAGCTTTGAACCACAATGTTTTTTAAAACTACATTTTCTGGTTCTGTTCTGAAAATAACCCACAAACTACAAAACAGGAAAGAACAAAAAACTCGCCACGCTTGAATTTGCTGAGTAAAATTATTATTAACGTCACAGACAGAAATGTTGCTTTTACTCACTAGTTTTGACCCAGTTGCACACTTAAAATATATTTTTCCCAAGAAAGGACAAGTGGCTTTGATTGATACAACCTGCAATTTTTTCTGCTAACAAGGAAGACCTGCACCCTTGACTGAGAAATTACACAGCTCCACATCGCAATTTTTATTATCCTGAAAACAGTGAAACACAGTTCTCTGCCTCACTGTCTTACTTGTGTCGTGTTACACTTACATGAAAAGCAGTGTTTGAAAATAGTTATGTAGACTATATTAAAACATGTAGGAGAGAACACACGTGTTGGCAAACCTTTTATTTTGAAAAAAGTACACGGTGGAGTTATTTTTAATTTTAAAATATTGTAATAAACTATTGAGCTTCACCTTTAAACACTGAAAATTTTACACAAGCTTTGGTTAGCTTCCTTGAATGTATCCTTTAATATATCAAAATGGAATGAAAGCAATTTGCACCTGCCAGTTTTTCAGTCTATCAGGAAATCAGTAAGCAAGGAAAATCCTACAGTGATGCTTGGTATTATTGAAACTGTCATAATTACAAATTTTACAGTTACTGTGTTAAAATAAATGCATTTTCCCTATCAAAATGCTTTGTGGTGGGAAAAGAAAAGCATTGTTTTATTTGCACATTTATAGCATGTAGGAACACAAAAGAAACCAAGGAGGAATAAGGGAAATAAAACAGGCTTGTGAAGCAACACAAGCATATTCCTTGAGCTGTGTAGCTCCTTTGTTTACCAAAGGACAACAGTGAGCAGATGCCATTGAAGGAACTGGATTGGTTTTAAAGGGCAAATTATGAGGCTTTTAAAAGTAATTTCACAGCTTCTATTACCAGGAATGTGTAAGCTTCTTTGAGCATGGGCTCTAGCAAGAACAAACCCAAACAATTACCGTTTGCTTCAGGAGCTCCTGTAAAGAGCCTGACGGGTCCTAGTCATAAAATCTTCAGGTTTAATATGCCACAGTGAAATGCTTATCCACTTAGTCACACTGCTCCGAGCGCGACATTGCAAAAATTAATTTCTGTACTAACTGCCTGGGTACTGAGCAAGATTTCCTGCTTTCAACAAAATGAAAAAAAAAATACTGCAGTATTTTATATATACAGCTAACGTAGGTTTCAGAAAAAAATATAAACATGAATGATTTTTGCTAAATATCCCTGAAAGCGACCTGACTTCATATTAAAGCCTTCCTGCAGTGAACAGTGCAGCTGGAGGTCAGTGCACACAATGTTATATTAATTTCCTTTGGCCCCTAGCACCTCCTTCAGTAAACAGCCTCATATTACAATGAGCATTCCAAGTCCTCATTCATTAACTGGAGAGGGAGAAGTAGTAAGCGTTTACCCTCAGTCTAAAATCTCTATATAAAGCCCAGAAAAAACATTTCCAGGTCCTGTCAGCCATGAACTAAAAGAGTAGAACTCTGATCCTTGATTAACTAAGCTTAAACCAAAGGTTCTTGAAAATGATGGATTTTTACCATGAAAATTGGTTTCTCAGCTATATCTTGCATTATCATCCATGTACATCAAACTCAACTGCAGAACTTTCATAAAGACCAATTATTCTGAAATTAAAGACTCACAGTGAACAAGGGTCTTCTTCTGTAAGGTCTGATAAATAGACATTTGCGAAGTGGATGAACAACATCCCTATGGCTTGCTTGGAAGTATCTAAAAACCTGAAGGGAGTAAAAACAGTTTTTAAGACACAAAAAATTGTTTACAACAGTCAGACAGTGCAATTTTTTTTTAATTACCATTCCATCTCAGTTATTAATTTTCCTTCAAACGAAAACACCGGAATGATAAAGTGTTGTGGTATTTAGCTTATTTTAAAGTGTTCCATTTTAAATTCAACTTCATTTTTTTTCCTTGAATATTGCTAACAATAAAGCAGATCATACTAACTTGAAACCTTACCACTGTAAATTTAAAGTCCAGGGATACCAGGTATCATATGCATTATAAGAGCTAATCCTCACTAACCCTAGCTAAGCCTTTAATAACCTCCAGCAAACAATGAGTATTACACCTTGCTACTTATTTCAGTCCTTTTATGTTTACACATTTTTAGCAAGTTTATGGCACAGACAAAAATAAAATCCTCATCACGTACTTGTTGGTGAACAATTTAATAGCTGGCAACTGAGTCCTTTATCTATAGTATTTTGCTAAAAAGTCAACATATTTTTCTCCTGAAAGCATGAAGTGGTCCCACTGAATTTTACCTGAAGTACAACAGCTTAGACCACTCTGCAAAAGAACTAAAACCTTGAAAGCATTATCACCAAAGCAGATGACTAGAGAGAAAATAGTTTGATACTTATAGGGAAAACATAAAAAAACCCACTTAGGTACTGATTCAGTATTGACTCCAGCCCTTACCATTCCTTTATCATCATCCTTTGCACAAAACCAAACTTCCAGTGAATGTTTTATAAAATGTTTAATATAGGAATCAGTTTAAAAGTATTCTGTAGGCAGGAATGTCTTCTTCAGACCAACACCCATTTTGCCTGTTGTACCTGTGTCTAAAGAGATCCAAACACCCCAACAGATGCAAACATTTTATGCCTGAATTAGTCTCCCCTCCCTGACAACTCTGTCTTGCATTCATTGCACAACACAGCAAGCAGAGTGTTGGAGATGAGGCAGGAAGCCAGTGACTTCGTTATCTAATCAGTACACCATACTATAAATAACAATACTCAAGTCCCAGGCAAGATTCTTGGCTTAAAAATTAAAGGCTGTCACTGCACTACTCAGAATTTCAGGTTGAGGTGGACTGTAGTACACAAGCATTTCGTATTTATTTTTTCAATAAAATACAAGGTCAGGATTAGTTTTGAAAAGCAACATTGTACCAGATTAATTTAAACAACTGAAGTCTTCAACAACTGGAATGACACCATTGACACCAGTCTCAAAACTAGTACAGGTTATGTTGGCATTGCTTTAAACTTTAAACTTTATGTCTAAATGCACATCTTTACAGTCAAAACTAGTACAGGTTATGTTGGCATTGCTACAATCCAACAACTTTTAAAAAGTAATGAAAACAAAAATGCTTTTTATACCTTGTATTCTTTTATGGTTCACGTATTTCTATCTTTTACCGTACTGTTTTCCATCTTGTATGCAGTAGGATAGCTACAGAACATGGAACTTTGTTTAAACCCAGCCGAGAGCTTCTTGTAAACTTATGTAAGTTTGTAGATGTTCAGAGGCATCTTAGGGCAACTCTAAGTTTCCATCTTCAGGAGGAACCAAACTTTAAACTTTATGTCTAAATGCACATCTTTACAGTGATTCCTGGAAATGTTTAGCAAGAAAAAAACTAGCAGGGAAACACACAGAAGATAACTTTCTGCTGACTCATGTATTTTGGTAACTTTTTTTCTGTTCCTCGCTGTCAGTCACCAATTCCTCGTCATCGCTTTTCTTTTTTTTTAATCATCATATGCAAACAATCATTCCTTTAATTTCTAAAACGTGAAAGAAAAACAGTTTCAGAATAAAGCATGCAGAAACATACCATATCCTCCAGGGACGTCTTTCATGCTTTGGTTCTCTGAAGCGTTTTACTAAGAAGAAAAAATAAATAAATAATTGAGCACAGTCACCAACTCCCAAAGCAACAAAAAGGTAGAAAAGCAAAAACAAATCATCTTGCAGAAATGTTACATTTTTTTTATAAATTAGATCTTACACAACTTTATTTCACTTTATCAATCTCTAAGGATAAACTTTTAAAGAAACTGGCTCCCTTCCATCACCTTCAAGTTCCTACAGCTCTATCATCTGACTGCCAATATACCTTACATGAAAAAATAATCTATTATAAACCACCATTTCATTGGCCTTAACTTTTATGACTGCCCATCCAGAAAATTTAATTTCCAATAGGAAAGCAGGTATTAGAAAAAGTAATTTCTTTTGCTCACTGGAGACCAAAAGTCAAATTGGAAAGTATTCTCGCAATATAGGGGCAATCTATAATATCAGAAATAAATCAAGTGAATTAGTAACAGGACAAATATATTCTCTGACAAAGATTATTTATTTTATGGATGACAAATTAGACTTTTGTGGGCAAACTGAATTGCAAAAGGAACACAGGACAGATTTTTTTAGTCAGATAATCCCTTAACAAAAAGGTTGATACTTGTTAACATATTAAAAACTAGAAAAATCCAGTATTAAAATTAAAGCCAACTATACAAAGGCAAAAAAATTAGATAAACTTTACTATTTAAATCTTGATACAGTTGATAATACAAATTGTTTGGGTATCTGATAGAAAGCTCCTCTGCGCACCTACAAAGGAGGGGAAGGTCAAATCACACCCTGCCCAACTACTCCCAGGTCCATCAGCCCATACCAGGTCCATCTCCACAAGCCCAGAGCATCAGAAGCTCAAAGGCAGATGATGTGGAAACACAAATTATGGACTTAGAGGATGGAACAGCTGTCCCAGGAGAGCCTCAGCCCCACTGCCCAGAGGTGACACCCAACTTGGGAGAGCCAGCTCTGAAGCACCTTTGGGAAGGAAGTGGTCAGTGCATCAGGATACGGGACAGATATGGGATGCAGGGGAAGAGCATTTTGGGATTGCACAAGACTTCCTATGGATTGTTTAGGGGAGGAACCAAAGGCAGGGAAAGGGAAGGATCTAGATGACTCATGAAGGAACATGTGTGGGAAAACAGAGGGACAACAGGATAAAAACAGTCACTCGTTCATAAACATACACTTGTATGGTCCATACACTTGTACTGCCTGACCCACACCTTTTCCTATCTTAGGAAATTCCATTTCTAATCCTTTATGGGCACAAAAACCATTTTCCCTACTGGGAACACATGCTCAGTCCTGCCATGGGTCAGACCGGGGCCGGGAGCCACGGCAGCCTCGCCTCTGCCTGATCTGGCCTAGTTCTGTAACACAGAGTTATTTTCCGTTACAGCTGCAAGATACTAATTCCTTATATACCCCAAAGACAGACCAGAGATAAAAGGGTAACGGGAAACCTTCCCACTATGGATGTGTTTTATATATGGGTTTTATATCCCTCTTCTGTCCAAGGTTCAGTGTCACTCACCAGTTTCTTCAACATAAGCCTTTAGAAATAATTATTTAGGTTCTTATTTCATAAATTATCTCTCTCTCAAAAAAAAAAAAGAAAGAAAAAATTTTAAGCCCTGATTCCCTTCCTCCCCTTCAACTTGCAGAGATTCTGTCTTAAAAGACACAAATCATATCAGGTATAGGTCAGGCAAAACAACATTAGGTATTTTAACCCACTTCTGCAGGATTTAGTTTCAAACAGGATGCTGTAAGTAACGCTTACCCAGTTTACAAGCCTTTAAAACACATTTTAGTTTATGAACGACTCACAACTTTATCACAAGTAAAGTAATTCTCCCCAAAGCCAACTGTCCTCATACAATATGGCATTAAAATAACTACCTGCATGCCTTAAAATAATCACCTCCCCAGTGGAGGGGCAGCACTTGCAGGGAACACCAAGCTGACAACTTGCCATTTTACTGTCTGCCCTGTTACTGCTTCTGACAGCAGAGAGAGAAACGGTGTTTCACCCCCAGATAATACGACCATTAGAAATTAAAAAGTGACAAGAGGAAAAGACCGCAGATTTACACCAAAGATACAGTTGTAACAGCAACATTTGCCAGCAGTTTTCTCTGTGAACAGCATGCCATAAATACAAAACTTCTGTTAAAAATGAGCAACACCCAGCTACGTTAACCAGTTTGCTGTTTATGACAAGTCCTCCCCTGTCACACTATGGATTACTCTAATTAGTGTAACTTTTGCACAACAACAGGAAGCTACAAAGCAACACAAAATAAATGCAAGAAACAGAAGTTTCAACTTACTGTGGAGTTTGTGCAAGATGCTTTTCTGCAGACAAAATAGAAATTAAACTGGTAAGATTTGCATAGTTTGAGGGGGAATCCAAGCTTAGGTTTTTGTCTATTATTACTATGAAGAAGTTGTATAAGCCTGTTGATTCATTTCTTTCTCTAAAGTATTCATAAAAAAATTGTTTTGGAAGAGGATATTCAAATAATTCAACCAACACCATTTCAAATTTTATCCATCCTGAGAAAAAGACTTCAGAAGGTCCACATTTCCCTGGCCAACTCTGAAAACAGAACATTTCATCTGAGGTAGCATTAAGCAGGAGAGTTAACTTTGAGAGCTGCTACAAATGTCTGTCAGAAACATATTAAATGGCTGATCACACCACAAACTTCTGCCCCTCAAATGAAATCAGACAATTGGTTGTCCAGTGCTTTAGGAGTTGCTACCTGATGAATATGCACCTGTAGACTTGAAAGCTCAGTAGATCCATATGAACCAGGGTTGTTCTCTCAGCCTCGTTTCTTGCAGCTCTATGTCTGTGAACATCAGGTATTTCTGACACACACAGATATTGCCAGGTATTTCCCTCCACACCAGATGCAGTATCTGGGTTATGCTGCTGACCCAGCACTATATCCTATCACATCAGACTGATATAAATTGAGAGCAAATTAACTTCTCCCCCAGCAAAGCAGCATGTTCTCTGCATGGCTGTATACAGCTGGGGCCTTCCCAGTATGTTAAATGAGCAAAAAACCAACAGGCTCTCCCACTGGGAAGCTCAGGGTCCATAGTGTGTTTTCTATTAATAAATTAATTTTGCAACCAAAAAGCCAGGACACATTTTCAAATAAAGATTCTGTAAATTTTTTAAGCATCTATCGAGTTGGGGAGGGGAAAGCAATTCTTCCACTCGCCCTCCTCCAAAATATGTCACGATTGTAGATGTCTCAGCCCCACTCACAGTTTCTCTTGGCAGTCTGCATTGTCTCATGGTAAACTCAGAGACACGCACCCGTGCGTGTGTCAGCTGACAGATGGATCTCAATCTGCCAACTTCTCACTGTGAGGAGGTGGTACTGCTCCATATGCTTCAATTTGGAGTGTTATCCTCACACTAGCAAGAATTCACCATGTTTAATATTAATTAACTAATAATGTTCAGAATTTCATGCTGAATAATAAATGAAGAAAGAAGCGCTGCTTGTTTATACATTCAATGCCAGAATTTTTCAGGAAAGGAAATAAAAGCACTTCTGCCAACAAGCATGTGAGCTGCCAGATGGACAGATAATAGATAAGCATATCAGGCAGAGTATCACTAATGCAAAATTCAAGTTCATTAAATTGTCTTCCCGTTTCATTGAAATTCTAGGAATAATTAATGCCAGAGTACTGTGGAAGGGTTTCTAACAGTTACTTTAACACAGGAGTTTCACAATCAGTATTCCAGAAAACTGAGGACTCACAGGAAGAATAAAGGCCATGGATAAGAACAGAGACAAGAAATAAAGTCAAACTCTCCAAACTCTTAATACTGACTCTGTACTTGCCTTTCCTCCTCTCCTTCCTTCACCTCCTCAAAAAGTCCCAAGGGAAATATTTTGCTGATGTGAAGTAACTTCAATATGGATTCACAAACTCCAAGTTCCCAGACGGCGGCTCTCGTGGCAGCACAAAACTGGCCCAAATACAATGTCTGAAATCTTTCTATATATCACGTATTACTGCACTTCTTTGACATGCATTCTGGCAGTTCACAGCAAGAATCTTTCTGACCCCAGGAAAGATCTAAGAAAATTTCTCTAGCTTATTAATTTGAAATTCCAAAAAAAAGGAAAATAAGCTAAAGAATATTCACCATGTTTGATGTCCTCTGCAGCTGTACTACAGTAACGCTGCCCTTCTCAGGAGAGAATTGGGAATTTCACCTGAATTTCCAATGCTTCTCAAAACTTTTTTCAAAAGTAGGTCAAAGATAAAGCATGTGAGAAAATGTTTAATTTCATAAACCTCCTACACACTTCTGTCATCAGACCTCAGCAAAGCAACAGTTGAGCTAGCCAAACAGAAGAACACCAAAAGGAGGAAAAGTTAACGAGGGTAAGATCACATTTGCACATCAGTTCCAGCAAGGACAGAATCAGACCCTCCTTGCAGGTGCGCAGGCAGCGGGCACAGGGAACAGCCACAAGATGCAGCCAGGGAAATTCCAGCGTGATAGAAGTAAAAAATTTCCAATGAGAGCAATTAAACTCCGCAACAGGTTGCCCAGAGAGGGTGCAGTGATCAGTCTCACAGACCTGGAAAATTCACCTGGATGATGCTCCAAGAAAGAGGACATTGGCCGGCCATGCTCTGAGCAGGAGGTGGGAGCAGGTGACATTCAGGGTTGCTTCCAACAAAAATTGGTCTGTAAGTCTAAATATCATCTTTGTGTGATATGATGCTTAAAAGCTCCGAGATTTAAGTCAATTACCAGAGGACCAGGCTGACCAGAAGCCACAGACACACAAGTATCTATGTGTGCAGAGAATTTAACCATGAGAAATCTGCTGCAGTTGGAGTTTCCATACGGTGTTATCTCACAAAAGCGTCGGATCTCCTCCAGCTTTGCTGACCTTCCCGAACAACGTCTCGCGACCAGACAGATCCTCGCACACAGCCCTCATACTGCAGCACCGTTGTGATCTGCAGGGTTACTCTGATATTAATTCACACAATTTCCAACGGTGAAGACAAGTATTAAAGTTTCCAGCAGAACGCTGTTTTGCTATGTCTGGAGTAACAGTTAAACAAAGCTTTAGCATCCCAACTCAGAATTGGATGCAGGATTTCATATGGCTGCTCTCAGACAACTGAACTATTTTCAGAACATTTGGTTATCAGGAGAACATACGCATCATAAATTTGATCCTGCAAGTTCTAATCCTGTAAAAAACTTGTAAATCAGCTACATACGCAGGTCAGATTCCAATTTTTTTAAAATTCTATTTAGGAAGACTGTTAAAAACACTGTTCTGTTTGTTATCACCACTTTTCTCACAGCAGTGGGAACCATGTCTGTTATGAATAAGCACATGGACACTAATAATTCCTGAAAATCCACACCACTGTGGAATGACAACTATCAGTGAATTTTACATTACCTGTGATCTTTATCATACATTTAATCTTAGCTCCCTTTCCCACAAAAGAAAAGTTTTTAAGAAGCTTGTCTTGCAGTTTCCCTTTATCCTCCTCATTATTTTCTTGGTAGCAGCAAAGAAAGAAAAAGAAATTACAGTTTTCTCCAAAAGAGAAATTTTCCTTTTTAAATTAACTTTGCAAGAAACAACATGCCTCATGAGAACGGACTAAAACGATGCCTTACAAAAAGGTACACAAGGGTGTAAATCACATATCACTTGATGGCCAAAAGCTTTTGTGACACTTGGAGCTCAGCATCTTCCTATATTCATAGTTTAAAAAAAAAATTAAAATAGGAACACAGGAGAGGTGTGTGTTTAAAGAGAGGTAATAAAGGTGATTGCAAAAAAGACCAAAAGAACCAGTGTTTTTGGCTTGCTGCTCATTTCTCCAGACAGAAAAGAAAATACACTATGTTCTTGGTAATTCAGTTTTTGCCCTACTGCAATTCTTCTTTCTCTTCCTATGCCCCATTAACTACAACTGAGATGCTCAAACACAGG
>NW_010324858.1:8149-12651 GCF_000700745.2 Antrostomus carolinensis | reverse complement strand
TACATAAGAACCCCAGAATTCTTCATTATATTTTTGCTGCATGACCCAGACTTGTCAACACTCCCGGACACCAATTATATTAAAGCAGAAATTATACTGGACTAGAGAAACTGACTTCCAGCTACATCCAGCGATGCAGCTGTATTGAAAGACACCAGGAATCATGGTTTCCTCATGATGAAGAAAGTTACAGAATAACTCACTCTACGAAAAGTTTTGTTCCAGTCGATGTTAAAGACTGACATACTATGAAGTGCACGAGCTTGCCAGCTTTGCTCCCCTGAAAAAGGATTCTTGTTAAACTTCTGTAAGACAGAAAACAGCATTAGCCATAAAATAACTGACCTCTTTTCTTTATTCCACTGCATCCTTGACCTTAATGGTTCTGTAGAGATATGTGTGCAGTTAAGAACTTGGCCATTAAAGACAGTCACCCAGGGAGAAACTTTATAGAAACGCTGGACACAATAAAGTTTAATGACCCAGCTAGTTAGTTATTCAGGGACATTGTAAGACTAATGATCCAGTGTCAGGAGAGCCAAGCGGTACCTGCAGAACTGCAGATCTTATCCCAATCCCTTCATTCTATGGGCAGTAGTTAAAATAAAACTGTGGCTACAGTTTTTAGGCAGCAAAAACTTTGTGACAGTTAAACGGGTCTGACTGGCACTCTTGTCAGAGCAGAGAACAAGGGACTTCGTGTTACTGCAAAGTTCAATATGCTGGTGATGAGCATCAGCCAAGCCCAGCTATCTCTCAACCAGGCTCTTTTGTATCAACACAGATGACATAAGATGATGGAAAATGATGTGCCAACACTGGATTTCACGTAATTTATTAAATGGGCAGCAGTGCTTGCTGGATAAACACTGGAGAACTACAGTTATTGGAAGTTACCTCTGTAAAAACCTACCTGTAAATGCTGTCCCTACAAAGGTTTTATGATAGCCAAGGGAATGGCTGTCACAAAGTGAAGCTCCTCTTCAGAGTGCAGAGGAGGAGAGGACAAGTCATCATCAGAAAAAAGGTAAAATCATAGAATCACAGAATGGTTTGGGTTGGAAGGGACCTTAAAGATCATTCAGTCCCAACCCCCCTGCCATCAGCAGGGACACCTTCCACTAGACCAGGTTGCTCAAAGCCTCATCCAACCTGGCCTTGAACACTTCCAGGGAGGAGCAGCCACAGCTTCTCTGGGCAACCTGGGCCAGTGTCTCACCACCCTCACAGTGAAGAACTTCTTCTTAATATCTCATCTAAACCTCCCCTCTTTCAACTTAAAGCCAACTCTCTTTGTTTTGTCATTAACTGTCCTTATGAAAAGTCCCTCCCCAGCTTTCTTGTAGCCACTTCAGGTATTGGAAGGTTGCTATAAGATCTCCCTAGAGATCTTATAGCAGCAAAGGTATAATATAAAGGTAGCAGTATAATATAATATATATAAGGTATAATATAAATGTAGCAGTAAAATACTGCTACCTGAGCTTTGGAATAAAACAGACAATGTTGTTTCTTCAGGAAGAGCAGCCAAATGCATGACATGAGGTTGGTGAGCTTTTTATTCCTAATGCATAGATACTTTAAGTTCAAAAAATTTTTTCCAGATGCTTAGCTTGTAAAGATTGGCTGGGGGAGACACAAATAAGTCATATTACCTGTCACATACAACTCGGTCTAAGACAATTTCACCAAGGCTGATCTCATGCATCCTGGTTGCACATGATAGTGTGGTTCTGACAGAAGCATTAACTTGGCTGTCAATAAAGGAACAAATGTGTCTCAGTAGAGCAAGCAGCGCAGACACACCACATCAATAGCCTTTGTAACTGAGCTTTTTCCCCTCCTTTTTTTTTTTAAAAGGTAAAGCTTACTTTTACAATAGCTAAACTAACTCAGTAGACAAAGAATTAGACACAAGTTCTCACTCTTAATTGCTAACCTCTTTGCTATCTCCCCAGAGAGAGCAGCACTTTAGAAGTCAGAAAGTGCATGTAATACACTATGTAAACAAAAGTATTCAGCCCTTTGCTTCCTGAAAGACATGCCAACACTATAGCAGTACTGAAAATAACCAGTTAACTGCTTTAAGAACTCTAAGGTAAAAAGCACAAGTAGCTTAGGAAATATTTATCCAAATATTAAAGTTATAAGCCAAGATTTGATCTTAGAGACAGGCATTTGTTATCTTTGCATTTAGCATATGTAGCACTGTTGGGTCAAGGTGTGCTCCATTTGAGAGGTCACAATAAACTACAGTTTCCCAGCACTTTCAGAGGCAGAAGCATACGCTATTATTTCCTCAACAGGTATGAGACAGCTGAAGCAAAGCCTCCAGTACTAATAATGCCTGTAAGATTGGCTTTAGAAATTTAATACACAGTCCTCTTGCAAACACTTTGATACTCTGAACCAAGTGTTATTAAACAACTACCAAAAAAAAAAGAGGTGGGTTGCTAGAGAAACAGACAGCCCATTCCTACCATGCGATACACCCAGCTAGTGAGAGCTGAAATACATAGTCTGCTGCATTCAAGTGATTTTTTTTTTCTCTCTATTAAAAATAAGAACCATTTGGGAAACATGAATTATTTAGTACAAAACAAACAGAATCAATCCATCCATCTTAATGTGCACTAAGCGGTGATTTACGATTCACAACACCATTTTCACGTACAGCATTCACAAGATCACTCAATAATACATGAAGCTTTCCTGGTGTTATTAGTATGACAACAGATATCAATGAACTTGAAGACATTCAAGCTGGTTGTTTTAAACCAGCTCTTGGGAACTGACAGAACTGCCAAAGCACAGCTACAAACTCACTCATCATTCATTAAAATAACAATAAAGCCAGAAACTAGAGCAGTTTTAAAAGCAGAAAGCAAACACAAAATGTAAGTTCAGCTATACCCAAAAAGAATGTAAAAGGAAAATTTTGTTTCTGATTTAATGATAAACAGCAAATATCTCAAATCAAGGAGGCCAAAGGCAGATGTACACTGCATGTCTAAAGTCCATTCAAATTTGGAATAGCTTTGCTTACCAGATTCATTCTTCCTAGGCTGCTGAAACTTTGAAGCATTGAATTGCAAGCAAGACACATTTCACATAATAACAATTGCTTTAAAAAGACAAAAGATACACAACCTATATTCTCTTTACACACTATCGAATACCATGAAAGTAGAGCCAGCAGCCAATGAAGTAGGCTGCTTTGATATAACATATCTAACAACGAGGTATTTACTGCATAAACTAAAACTTCTGAAATCAAGATAAAAACATGTAGTAATTTCCACACGCATGATCATTCTTCTTAGTGATAAAGCTTCACACCTCTCAATGTTTGTGCAAGTTTCATAAAAGCTCCACAATGCCAAAACCTAAAGCCAGCACTAAAAACACATTGCCATAAGAAAGTTCAGGTTTTTAAGATCAGAGAAAGAAGGGTGGTTTCTTTTTTTCCCCCTGTTTAATTTTAAAGCTCCTCAGACTATTTCATATGCTCACATTATAATTACCTTGCAATGAAAGCATTAAAACTCTACACATATAAACTGACATATGCTGCTAGTCACACCATCAGCCTCAAAACAAGAAAGGTACACTGGAAGAAGTTGCATAGTAGCTGGTATTTTCCAGAACAAGCAAGAAATTAAGAGCAATTATTCTAAAAAGGAAATAAAATCTTAGAGCATAACATCTTCAAAAAATTGTTACAGACAGAAGATACGTGTTGCTAGCTGTGTACAGTTGTTTGTAATTTTAAAGTCATTTTTGTTCCATGGATAAAAAAACCCTGTACTTTTGAGAAACAGAAAAAAACAGTTAGAACGGAACAACAAAAAGCAAGCAAAGGTTGTTTCTGTAAGTACTCATTCAAGGTGACTGGCTAGCCTGTCCAAAATTCAGAAGATGAACGCTATAAAACAGTATTTGGCTAAGTTCTAAGCATCCAAGCCCAGGACAATGAATTCTCAAGTTTTACCAGTTACCAAACTGATGTCAGCTCCATAAAACTTACTGTTAAATTCGAAATGCTTAAAAATTCAGGAACTCCTCTCTAGTTCACCTCTCGCCAACAATTTCGAGTTCCTTCCATTGGTTCATCTCTTTCAACAGTGTCAGTGGAGCACAGCAACAGAGAGACACCTCAAACAGAAGTACCATACACATAAGCTTCTTGTCACAAATCTTCACGTCCTGAGCACCTCACAGCTTACAGGGCAGCTGCTTCCCAGGTCCTCCTGAGCTCTATTTAATGTCTGGTGACCAGATAAAACAAGGAAACATAGCACCTCTTTCCTCTTCTATCAGGTGAGCCAACATACATTAACCCCTACAAAAGGAGGAATGGTTGGGTTTTGGAATCTGGGGTAGCCAAAAATGCGACAGAAGTTAAGATGACCAAAGAAAAAAAATTCAAATTACAAAATCATTTGATTATGAAAGAAAATGAGCACTCTCTAGAGAAAAAACCATCATGAACAACAGAAAAA
>NW_010324858.1:0-8128 GCF_000700745.2 Antrostomus carolinensis | reverse complement strand
TCCCTACTCTAGCTCAGTACTCCTGTGAACTAACTTACACCTGGGACTACGAACCTGAAACTATGAGGAATTTGAACTGTGAATCCATTTTAGCACATTTCCATCCTCAATATCAATTATGTATGACAATATATGTATGAGGTTATGACAACAAATATTTATGAAAAGTGTGATTCAGGGTCAGTGGTAGAAAAACAGGTCTTCAGTATCCTGAATGAGTGTGAACAAGTTTAATTATTACTGATTAAACCCCAAAACCTCATCCCTATACCATACCACCTGCAAAAGTCTCATGCAAACCCCAAGATGATATTCTCTCTGCCAGTGAGATTTAACACACTAAGGTTTGCAGAGAACACATTTTGCTGTCATCAAGAAATCTTCTGAGAACGCGAAGCATGTCGTACCAGCAAGCATGAGAAACCAGACCTGATTTTTAATTTCATCAACAAAACCCACACAGATAAGGCCTTGTTAAATACCAGTTTAAGAATGCAAACTTCATTAACCATGAAATTAATATCACTGCAGAACGCAAAAACGCGCACTGTGTATTTGTACAAATCAGTTCCTGACAAATTTAATTATAAAACACTACTCAAGAACACATTCATTATGCAGCTTACAGTTAACCGACAGTCTAGCTAACAGTCCAGAAGTTAGTTCTAATTAAACACAGCTTCAGAATTTCTGGATAATTTATCATTTTAATAGCTTCCAAATGCCAACATAACTTACCCTTTTTCCTAAACATTTCATAATGCGAATGACATGCGTAATTATACTTAGAACAATCTTATTATCTGGAGCACAATTATATCCAGCAATCAGCTGAGTAATAAGAAAATGTGTCATACGTTGTGAGCCAACAAGACAAAGAAGGGCAGACAACTGTTAACGAAAAGTACAACTTACTTGCAGATTATTTGTCTAAACTGATACCTTATTTTTTTTCTTAACTTTTATTGGCATGACACTTCAAGAATAGTTGCTGCATTTAGTGACATTAAAATATTAACGACCTGCCACTATCAGTCACACAATAAAGTGCTATTACAGTTTATAACCAACAAAGAAGCAGACATCTCACAAGTAGTTTTAACCAAAAAAACCAAGGAAATGTAGTTTAAGCAGGACTAAACATTAGGAAAAACATGTTTCTCAGAGTCAGTAAATGCAGAGATACTGACCTAGCTATGGTACAAAACAAGATCAGTCTTCTGTTTTCAGAATTGGAAACAACTCCAAAATTGTTATTCCTAAATTCATTTCAGGTTATTTGCTTCACTTAAAGGGTCAGCTGAGCTGTTCCTAACACAATGATTACTTGATTTTATAGAATATGAAGTTTGTCAGCAAGGTTTGACTTTTTCTGCAGAGCTCTCAATGGACAGAATTTATCCCAACTATGTATTTCATATATTAAAGAACATGGTAAAATAAAGTTACATTGCTTTATTTTACAATGTTAAATAAAGCAATTGCTTTATTTTAAAATAAATTTTAAAATAAATTTATTTTAAATAAATTGCTTTATTTTACCATGTTAAATAATTTATTTTACCATGTAAAATAAAATATTGCCATATTTTACCATGTTTACTTAGTTAATTTACGCATGTGGTTGCACTTTTTTTCCTGACTGCTCCTAGTGTATGTCTCATTTTTGTCTCAAACATGGATAAGGATGTCACAGAGACACTGAAAGGACTGATGATTTATTTACAACAAACAAGAAACAGCCAGGCAATGCAGATGCAAGCGATACCTCATGACCTGGGGATAACAAACACTTGATCACTGTAAGGCACCATCTACTTGGCTGTGACCAAAGCGACCTCCGAGGGCTTTTCCGAGTCCTGCAGCCACAAGCAGCCACCTCACCTGCAGAATAATAGCTGTTCTGTAGTAGACTCCACTGAGATACTGATCATCACTAATTACCAGGGACTGGGCCCAAAGGAGCAAGAGGTTAAAGCACCTTCTTTCTCCTACCATCACCCCAACCTGTTTCCTCCTTGGCCTCCAGCCAGATGGGAAGGGATCGCCTCACCCCTTGGTGTCAGCCAGCCAGTCATCCACTGCCTGTCAGGAACAGCACTGACTTTACATGTGCAGCACTGAACTAAAACCCAACTGGGACTGGGCAGAGCTGGCCAGGGACCCCCGGGGGCTCAGCAGCACCCCGGGGTCACCTCACAGGGGCCTTGCAGCCCAGTGACCCGCTTGCTTTCCAGTGAGAAAGTCCTGCTACCTCCATATTTTGTAAGTAATCCCCAAACCCACACTGGATGCAAGTTCTGCCTATACCTGGCAATTCACCAGGAGCTTTCACCTGTGAAGAGTTCTAGGAAAAAGAATAAAGTGCATTTGACAAAGTGTGATCTACTGTGTAAGTACAATACTGTTCATACCTTCATAAAAATGAAATGTAAATATCCTATTTGTGATTTGAAACTTCTGTACAAGACAAAGAGTTTTAAAATCAGTCGCACAAATACCATTTTCCAAGGAGATCCTCAGCAATCCACGTGAGCCCACACTGAGTCACCGAGGGAACACGTACAGGGATGGGATACTGTCGAGTCGGGATAGCACCAAGCCTTGTGCAATAACATCTCTATTAACGAAACACCACCTCGCTAGGAGGCCACTGCCCCACACCTCAGGAAATCCTGGTGTAGTGTAACCTTGCTCCTGTTACCCAGACACCCGCATTTCACTGCTGATGTTACAGGGTATCAGAGCCAACCCCCCAACACATACACATTTTAAAAATCTGCTCAGGGAGAAAGAAAATTGCCATAGAAAACAACTGAAAATCATACGTTTTAGTTCTTTTGTATCTAATAGTTTTCTTTAAGCTGACTTTTTTTTTCTTGAAAGGCCACTGGAATTATTTTAATTCCTTCTCAAGTCCCTGCTCCCCAGAACATTATTCCCCATAATAATACTCCCTTACCTTGATGAAAATATGAAATCATTCCTCTAAAAAGCATACTTTTGCTAAAGCATTTTGAATCCTACTAAACTACCTACTAAAATAGCTTATTATATGAAGAAACATTGATTTTCCTTGCACGGCTTGTCAGGTGGGAAAACCTTGCTGTAAAGTAAACTGACATTAAAGATGCAGTTTTTAAGGTACTTCCTTTAAGGCACAGTAAGCAAAGAGAGGATCTTAAAAATATATATAATATCTTTTGTATGAATTGTGTAATTTTTTTTTTTTCAGCTCTGACCCTCAACAGCAAACACAGCTACTCACTTATTCATTGCACCTGCACCAAATCATTTCACTTCTGTTAACCCAGAAGCTTTTTCCCTTCTCAGTGTGAGGACAAACACAAACTGTAACAAAGTCATAAAATGGTCCCACACCCACACACTCTGCTCTCCTTTACAGCATATTTATATTTTCCTCACAGACAGACACAAACCTTTTACCTTCTATTTCAATAATTCATCAATACGACTCGTGTCTAATTTCTCAGCCAGTCCTAAGTATCCCAAAATAAACACAGCCACACTCTGATAAGGTACCAATCTTCTGCCAAACAAGCTTAGAAAATAAACTACATATTCAAGATTAAGTACTTGAAACAGTTTGTGTCAGACAGGGTAAAGGGATGGGCAATAGGTTCCCCCCCCCACATATCTTTCTGCAGGTTTGGCTAATAAAACCTGTATTATTTACAACTACACCTACACGATGCATGTGTGGGAACACTGTGCTAACGCCACTCTAATCATTCATTACCAATAAAAGCCTAACCAGGGAACGCTCAGAAGGTGCTTGGGATTACTGACAAAACACATCAGATTCTCCAAAAACATTTACAACTAGCTTTGTGGCATCAGCAATTACAAACTTAACTATTGCACAGAAAAACCCCAACCATCCGACCTAAGAAGCAAAGCCATCATTTTAAATCAAGATCCCCATGAAATAAGATACAAGCATTATAATAGCAGACTTTAAAAAATATTATCTTTGGCTTACTGACCTGAAGCCCAAACATACATCTGTTCCACTAAGGGAAACCCAGTAGGACTTCCTGTTCAGAAGTGTCCTTGGCTTAAATAAACTAGAGTGGAAAATGATGCATACTTAGGCGGGAAGGACAAGAGCAAAATTAAGCAATAGACTTCAAAAAAAGCAGGCTAACAGACTTGAGAATTAATGGCTAGAATCCCAAGGAGGTGCCAGTCCAAGCAGATTTGTCAAAAAGAGGTAGTTTTTAACCAGTTAGTTCCCTTTGACAGGGAGTTAGAGCCTATGGTTGGGAGAGAAGCAACAGTTGTCATCTCAGCCGACTTCAGCACAACTTTCACGCAGGGGAACATCTGTAGTGTCTGAGTGAAACTGTTTCTTTAGCTTCACAGCAGGGGACTGAACTCTGAGCAGTCAACATTAACTCCCAGTGACTAAAGACAACACCCTAGTGGGCTCCAACAGTCATAAGTACATTGACTACTGACACAGCCATCAGAAAAGGACCTCACTTCTCTAGTGCACAACGCTTCACACGAAGAGCGGGAGGATAAGGTTTGAAATCAGAGTGACTGAGTTTGGGAGCCCTCAAACAACTCACAGCAATAAAGAAATGCAAACTTCTGCTCTTCAGTCAAGGGGATTAGGGAGGCTCCTGTATAAAGTCAGGATAGATGATAACTAGCTAAAGCATGTTATGACAGGTTGTGTATTTGAATCTGAAAATAACAGAAGTCACTCATTTGCGAGGCTCCTGTGAGGTAAGAGATTAAATTAAACTGTTCTTCATTCCCTGTGTGACAGAACAAGGAGGCAAGAGCCATAAAGAAAAGGAAACCTGAGATTTAATTTCAAATTTTCATTTTGTCAGCTCAAAGTGAGAAATCATCTGTTCCTGTCACTTCTTGGTTGTGACAATTCAGTAGTGAGGGCACGCACAAGGTAGGCTGATAACGCGACTGGGGTAAAAACCTTTCTTTGAAGTATTAAAAGATAGTTGTAGCAATGCAGTTTCCATGCTGCCTCTGTCAGAGTCAGCACATCTTCAACAAATTAACAACCTGACACTTAACGACATTTAAGCCTTTGAAATATGAAGTTTAACCAGTCATTAGCAAGTCAGCTGACAGGGTAACTTTACAGCAATTGAAGAAGTGCATGCACAAGAACGTGGCAAACTGGAGCGTCAAATCTTAAACAATTTTGCTTTAAGAACAATCTTTTAGTCATTTGTAGATGAACGCTGACCAAGGAGGCACAGAAGAGCTCCTCCTCCTCCTCTTACAGCTACTTACTACCATCATAAAAGAAAAATGAAATATTTTTTTTTGTTCCACTGAACACAAGCTTGGTAACGTTTATCTAGAAAAGGGCAAGTCTGGGTCAGTCTTTGATTTAGTCACTTACCAAAAATTCATATTCCTTAAATGTCAAATCAAATGTTTTTCAAAGGAAAACAGCCTCTGTGCATAAAGTGCAATTATACAATGTATCTCTGTTGACATTGCTTTAATTTCTGTTTCTATAGAGGGCTCTGCACTATTAATCACAACCAAAGCATCAGAGTATCTCCTTCTAGGGTTCCCTTTGGGGGAAAAAAAAAAAAAAGGCAAATAAGTTGGCTTTTTAAAGTTAAATTTAAATACTAGTCAGTCATGTGTCTTCAATTCTGACTTTTTACAGAAGAGAACTGGGGAAGCGATAGATCCACATACAGAGAATTAATGCTGTTCAAAAGGGAGTCCCCCCTCTGACCTGACCATGGTGCCACTTCTCAAGCAGTCCCTGCCTACACCACTTGTCTCTCCCTCAGCACCACCACCTCTGTTGTACCAGGCAACTAGAGGACCAGAGCATGGAAATACTCCAGCCTAAAAATAACCACATATCCCTGTTTATTTTTCCTGCTGTATCAGTTCTGTGATCCAGCTCCAGAAGCTGTGTCATTTCTTCTGCCACATCAGCTCAGGGACAGGGACGACTGTCTAGGTGCCGAGGTGACTGCTGAGGGAGAGGTCCTACTTTTCTGTTGCGTGGATCACAAAAAGCCCTATTTGTTGACACAACTTTTAAAGGGTTTGGAACAACGTATCAGATGTTTTGCATATGATTAAAAAAAGGATAGAAACATTCAGGCAAAACTAGCCACCCCTCCAGCACAGCACAGCTCTTAACCAAGAGAGAACTCTGCTCTTTTCCCAGTGTAACTGGTCCACATGGTGGGCCCAGTTCCTCCTCCCATTAGGGGAGAGGCACAAAATGAAGCAGAAGAGAACACAGATGTCAAAACGAGGACAAACATACCTATCCTTCTGTTTTTAAACGTAAGCGCTGGTGAGCATGACAAGTTGCTACTATTTTGTTCTACTCTCCTTTGGAAACAGATTCCTTTTCTCACCGGTACCACTGCAAGCTCTGGCTACCTTCCTTTCACTCCCTTCTTCCACAACTGTGAGCACTTCATCAGCAGTCTCCTTCTAATAGTTCATGGTTTAAAAATACCTAACCAAAGTTAGGAAAGTGCAGTTAACAACTGGGCTTTCGTCTTCCTAGTACACGCTTTGTGTACTCTTTTTCTTGTCTGCACTGAGTATTCCAGCGTTACTGTGAAAGACAAAGATAAGTGATACCATTTCCAGGAAAAATAACCACTACCCTGACAAATAACATCTGGAGTTCTTCATCTTTTGATGCACAATCCGTAAGAATTATCTGTTTGTATCTCTTAATTCTAAAAACATCAATGCATGCACACCATCATCTTAAAGAGAGGTATATTTGTTTGGAAACTGCTAAAACTTCTGATTATGAGGATGCTCTGACTGACCAAATGTTACACCAGTGATTATTGTAATTCAGTGACATAATGATGACTACTACATGCATAGCTTTTAAAAGAGCCATGCAATTGTTAACCATGACTGAAACACTACAGCATGTAAATAGAGTGCATTAGCAAACTTTTTACTTAACCATTATAGTATGACTAGCATGAAAGGCTACCCATTCAATTCTAGTGTAAACAGGACCTTAGTCTTTAGATCATTAGAACTGTAAAATAAAATACTTCCAGCTGATGTTCCCTTCTCCCTCCCACATGTTTTGTTAACAGTGACTTCGTGGTCAGCTGAGTAATGGCACTGGGCTTGTTTCTCACTCCTCAACCAAAAGGACACTAACTACAGTATGGGATAGAGAGAAAAACCACAGAATCACAGAATGTTGGGGATTGGAAGGGACCTCAAAAGATCATCCAGTCCAATCCCTCTGCCAGAGCAGGAACCTAAATGAGATCACACAGGAAGGCGTTCAGGCAGGTTTTTAATGTCTCCAGAGAAGGAGACTCCACACCCTCCCTGGGCAGCCTGTCCCAGGGCTCTGGCACCCTCACTGTAAAGAAGTTTTTTCTCACGTTTAAGCGGAACCTCCTGTGTTCCAGCTCACACCCATTGCCCCTAATCTCCCAGAACTGTTCCACACCAGCTGTGTTTCCCTCAGAGCAGGGAGGGTTGGAGTCACTACAGCCTCCAGCCTTTCTTGCCTTTCCACCAGACTCAGATGAGCAGCATAACAAGCTACTGCTCATCAGCGGAGCTGCTGTAAACAGCCACAGGAACCCAGAGCCTCCTTCAGCTCCGAGGCACAGCACACACTCTAAGCAAGCGCAGCACAGCAAGTTGTGATTTTTAAAAGCGTGTCTGACTTTGCTGTTGGTGACACGACAAAGTACACGTGCAGTAAACGCGAGGCAGCCAAACCCTTTCCTTTTGTATATTCTAAACTCGAGGGATTCCACACACAAAGCCACATCTTGCCGGTGGCATTAAAGCAGAACTCGTGCCCCCCGCCAAAGTGACAGGACAGATCAGCCCGGGGGGCATGCGAGGAAAGGAAATGTCAGTACGCGCGTTTGGTTGGAGAACCTGGAACAGCCCCGTTCATCTCGAACCCCTGCCCCGGAGCCCCGCAGCCGTTCCCTCGGGCAGCACGGCTGGTGCTACCGGCCCGCTCCAGCCCTGCAGGGCACAGGCCCCCGGGGGAGCGGGGAACAGAGGAGAGGCCTCCCCGGGCTGCCGGGCCGTGTCCCGCAGCCTCACCCCACGGCCCCGCTCCAGCTCACCCGGCACCAACAAA
>NW_010324857.1:17774-42641 GCF_000700745.2 Antrostomus carolinensis | reverse complement strand
CCAAACCAAACCATTCTATGATGCTATGATTTAGGCTGAAGAAAAGAAGACTGATAGCAGTGTGACATCTGTCTTTTTAAGAGAAAGGGACTAGTGTGTTCACAGTGTTCCCACTGCACTGGAACAAGCTTAAGTTTTGACAGGAAGTATTCTGGAATAGGAAAAAAGAAATCTCCTAGTGTTAAGGAAAGTAGTGGAATAAATAACCCACACAGGTTCTGACTTTGCATATTACTATGTGATAGTTTAATTGTCAGCACCAAAATGAAACAGGATCTTCTTAAGTCCCCAGATAGACAGGGTGGTGCATGTGAATCTGATTGCCAGATGGAGGATGGGAGTGACCTTGAAAATGTGCTCTCTATCGATAATCAACACACTCACAACTACAGGTGCACAGCCAAAGGACCAAAGGGTAGTACTTGCTAGCTACAAAAGTAGAAGGGAAGAAGCTTCTCACCAGGATGACTGCAGACTCGTGTGCCTTTATTGATTCCCGTTTGTAAATCCCATGTCCCAGTTCTATCTCCAAGTGTCATGTTAACAGTTTCCAAAGTCTCTGAAATGGTCTTTTGTGATTTTGCTCATAGACTCATACATTGTTCTCATTATTGGGCCTCAGCCATGCCTATGTAACCAGTATGGGGAAGCTGAGGGGAGTGTTGGCATTGGAAGAGGTAAGTACAGATCTTTTAATCTCCTCCTAATCAACTGCAAATGCCCTGTGGATCACTGCAATAACCTAGAGATGCTGGAGGATCCAGCCGGCAATATATATAACTGCAATAGCTACATTTTCAATCCAGAGTTGAATTCTGAGTCAACCCTTTGGAAGCCATGAGGAGGAATGGATGACTGTATTTCAGAGGAGGCAGCAGGTGTTGTTTACAGGGATGTTAGATGGTTCATCCTGTTTGTGAATGCAGGGTTCTTAACTGAGAGGCTATTACTGCCTCTGAAAGTGGTGTGGAATTGTTATTTATCATGGAACAAAAAATTACACCACCAGTGTAAAAGGTGATCTCCACAGGCCCCAGATGCAGAGCTGTGACTCTCCCTACTTGTGATCCCTTTACTCTAGACAGTAGATTAACTTCTGCTGGGTAGAGCTGGGTCAGCCTCCCTTTCATCCATTCTTTTTTTTTTAACTTTTTCTCTTCTCATAGCTCCAGAAGGCAATAGAGGGCTCCACACGCTCTGGGGTTCGCCTCCGCCCACCCCTCGCCAGTTTCCGTGATACCAACCGGACTTCCGTCACTGGTGAGAAGGTCAGACAGGCCACTCAGGTATGGAGCCAGCAGGACAACTGCATGGTGGCAGCAGAGCAAGCAGCAGACTTGGCAGCAGAGAGCCCACTGCCTCCCTGCTCGCACTCCCCTCAGCCCTCACGCTTGCATGAAGAGGGTGAAGTCCTGTGCTCCACTTATACCACTGATACTGAGTTGGAAGAGATGGAGCTGACAGGGCCAGTTGCTGACAACATCTCAGACATCCTCAAGGATATAAGCCTGCGCTCCACTGACCTGGATGAGGATGAAGATGAGGATGAGGATGTCCCCTTATAGCTGGTGTGAGGGGAGTAATCCATCACACTCTTCATTTGAGCCAGTCTCCGTGTGTTTGCTCCTCAAAGAGAAGCTTTTGAATGTTCTTTGCAATCCCCAGAGAGGATTGATTCAGCTGGGAGAAGGGGCATCAGACTGACCCTTTCTTCTGCTGCTTTCTTTCTGTGCAAAGACTGTTAGGCTGTTGGACTATATGGGTGTGTACAGGAGTCAGATGTGGACTGCAAGGTGGCTACGGGCAGGCTTGTAACATTTAAGCTTCTGCCATGTCTACATAACAGGGCAGAAGGGACTGTAATAGGACGTGAATACTGCTGGACACAGAACACACTGGGTCAATCTGCCATGTGGAAAGTGCAGGAGGAGCAGCTCTTCTCATTCTCCATTGATGTCATCCTTCCAGTCACACCTGGCCTGCATGCACCAGTGTAAACACAGCCAGACCTCCAGCCTGGAAGCATATTGCTACTTCTGACTGCAATCATGTCCATGTCGCTGCAGCTCCTTTTCGCTAGCTCTTATGTTGCATCCCCCCAAAACATTCCCATGTAGAATATTTTTCCTCTTTCTCAATTTTTACTCTGGGATTTTCCTGGATGGGGGTGCAGTTAGGAGCTTCTCCTCCGTCCTTTAGCTGAGCTGTGCCCTAAAAACAGATGGGAGGAAAATATTTGGTCTATGTCTCATGTCTTGAATTCAGCCAAGGCTCTAAGAAAAGCACTGGAAAGGAGGAAAGCCTCTTTGATTTCCCATAATCTCTGGAATTTTTAAATAGAATGGGAAATTTTAAGTGGAGGCATCCTCAGTTTTGGAGGGAGAGGAGTAAAGCAGCATGTATGCACCTATATTTCAAATACCTGTGTTTGTCTCTCCGAATCACTGTTCACAATTTTTACAATTATAGTCTTAAAATACAAGAACTCAAAAAAAAAAATTATGGGGCGTTGGCAGGGTGCCAAGAAACACGGCAGAGGGAAGCCACATTTTCTACACTTTGAAAACAGGTTTCTCTCTGAAGACTCCTGCTCTTTCCTGGTGATTCTACCCTGCCCACTTTCCACATATTTCTGCATACCTCAGATCTGAGAATTCCAGCTCTCACTTTTGCCAGCTTGTCTCCGTTATGACTAACAGCAGAGACCTCAACCTTTGTCTGCAGCATCCCTCTCTATTCCAGTTCTAAATCTGGAGCAGATCTTGATGTGTATCTTGCAAAAAGACATCTTGTCAGTTCGTGTCATGCATGCAAAACTTTAGCATCCAAAGATAAGATGCTGCTTTGTTTAACTCACTGTCCTTGTGAGGTTTTCTCAGTAAATAGGCAAAATCAAATTCTGTGTATTCTGCAGCTTTCCTCTAACATTCTACATCTCTTTCTATCATAGTTTTGGTGTATCATGGCACTTAGATGCAGACCCAAGCAGCCTATTGGATGTTTCTGCTTATCAGCAACAGAGGAGAAATCCAGGCTCTGTGAACATGTTCTTGGGGTATTCTCTCAGCTGCTAGGCCACATCCCCTTTCCAGATATTAGTAAAGCATTATCTAACTTGGGGTGACCAGTTTCACCTCAACAGGTGGTTTTTCATAAGCTGGTTCCAGAGCAAGAAAAAAATATGGTTACCTCTAGGAAAATTCCCTTTTGGCTTTAATTCCAAGGATTTTCCTTTCACCAATTCCTCTCTGATGATGCTCACAGGTAGAAGAGTCTGTGACATGACTACAGTAGAAGGAAATCTTTTTGAAGTTTTTTGAAGAGGGAGAGGAATTCTTGAAGAGGGAGAGGCATTGCTGCCTTAAATTCAGAGCCCACCAGCTCTGTATTGTCTTTGACACATGATCCCCCTCTATAAGATAACTGGGGACAGCCTTTCCCTGCCTAAGTGATCTTCAGTCTTCTGAGGGTCACCTTGTCCTTGTGAGAAGATAGTGATCATCAGAAGGCAGGTCTCTTGCACACACCAGCTGCTTGCCTCTGCCAGAGGGTTGTGGCACATTTCTGGCTGCCAGACATTAGGACACAGCCACCCTGTTACCTTTGTGTCACCTTCCCCTGCCTGCAGAGAAGAGGCAAAACAACTGCTGTTGTTTCTCAGGGAACTGTGATAGTCCTTGAAATAAGCAAGGGAGAAAGGACATTCATTTTAAAACCCCATGATTGTGCAGTGAGTGGCAACACTCTGAGACCAAATCTGATCTGTGGGTCCACGTACCCTAACGAAGGACAAGTTTCTCTAAGTCAGCCCCAGCCTTACTACTAGCAAGTACTGACTTAACATTATTTTGCAGCTTAGCCAAATGCTTGCATGGAGACAGATGAGACAAGGAGAAACTCTGAGGCTGGAGTCAATATACCTCCCCTTCCTCTCTCCCGAATACAGATACATGTTCTGCTCCAGTCCTACACTTCTACAGTGTGCCACAGAACTGGGATCTGACTGGCTGAGAAAGCAGATGGAGTCTAAATCAAAGCCAGAGAGTGTGTGAGTCATGACAGACAGATTGTGAGCTGGGGGAGATGAAGATGGAACAAAAATCATGCACATGAAGAGGCCTGGGGAGCTTAGAATAAGATACAAGCTCACCTGCAAAGTTTCTTAAGGTTTGTCACCTAAGGGTACAAGAGCACACACGTGTGTGCCCACACACGCACACACACATCTCTCTCCATTCCTATTGCCTTCAGCTGTCCCAGAGTTACCAAGAGGAGCTGGACTGCTCTCTGCGGGGAAGCAGAATGGTGGGTGTTGTTACTGCTGCTCTTTGGAGGCATTACTCAAGATCCCTTCCAGGTATGCTCCCACCCTCTGAGCAGAAGCAGCACTCATCTGCACCATTTTCTCACCTGGGAAAAAGTATGCAAAACATGAATGTGTATAGGGAGCCAGGAGGGGATAAAAAACATACTGCAAAGATGGTTTGCAGTGGCTGAAGATGTTTCCACTTCCATTTTCCCAATAAAATCTTAACTGAGCTGATGCCAAGTACTTTAGTAGGTGTGAAACGTGCAGTAAACTAACAGTGAACCTTTGGTAAGAGAACTCTAAGCTTGCACCTTCTCAGGCAATCCCAGTACACCCCCTCAAAGTTTAAACTTGAAACCTGTGTCAGGCAAATGAAGTCACACTGATCTGTCACTCTAAAACCTGCCTCTCCTCCTATCCAAGTAGCACAGACTTGACTACCTACACACAAGAATCTTTTTTCCCCCTAACCCAAAATATCCCCAGAATTTGTACCAGCTCTGATGCCTTCCTGTTCAGGTAGAAAGTAAAATCTCAGATCTGCCCCCAAAAATCCAAGCACAAGCCTTGTAAAACAAGAAGTTTTGAGGCCATTTTGAGCCACACAAGTTTGCTTTTCTCCTAAATAGCACGTGTAGTTGCTTAGAATCATTGTTTTGGGCACAGATTCATGTTAATCAAGCTTGCCACTACCACTCAAAGCACTAAAATAGAGCTGATCTTATTCAGCATTTTCAACTCCAAGCACCTGCTGAACTACATTTGGTACCCAGCATATAAGGATATACTCTGAGATAGTGAAAACAATTTCATTATAGTGAAAATTCTCCATCAGAGCAGAAAATTTTGTGAAAACACCAACAACAACAAACGAAAAAAAAACCAACCTAAAAAATATCCTTTGACCTTCTCTCTTCAAGATAAACATAGTCTTAATCTCCACTAATTGCCAGTTGAGTAATATTCAGTTAATGGAGGCAAGAAGTTATCTATTAAATTTTAACCTAGCAAAAAGTTGAACTCTTCCTTTTACATGGCATTTAAACGTGAAAGCAGAAATCTTGTTTTTAAACTCATCAATATGAATAAGTGAAAAAATAAGGAAGACTTAAGATTGACAAGACAACAGATAGGCCTTTGGGTACTTATGCTTTGGGTGGTTAGCTTTGGGTAGTTAGCTTTTGGCTGAGAGACTTGGTCATGATTCAGATGCAGAAGAAAACACATGGAGAAAACAGGACAAAAAAATTGCCTGAACAATGTAATTACTTTGGTTGGCAAATTATTTTAGACTAAAATAATACTAGTTTGCTAACTCTATGGACAAAACCAGATAGCACAAGCAGGAATAGAGAGCCAGACAGAATCAAGAGTTCATAAAAAATAACTCCCCCTCCATTCCCATTTACGCAAACACTATATAGACATGTGTGTTTTGTGGCCAAAGAGTACAAGACAGGGCAATAACCAGCTAAGCAAGTCAAGATCCCTCTTTGCCAAATTAGTCCAACCCCAGGAAGGGTATAATTAAAAACACACTAATAAAAATACTGTCAAGCACTAAGTTGTTCACGGCCACATAAGCAAGGATCTGGGCACAGCTCTCATAACAGTTTAATCAACACTGGAGACCAATAATTAATATTTCCGCATAAAAGTCATGCCTGAGCACTAGTGTTCTCAAATAGATACAAACATTTTTTTTTTTCTTATGCCACATGATGCAATACTTTTTAAGGCTTTATTTGTGGGAGGCAAGCTTAAACTAGTCCTGACCATAAACCGCAGACTTTCATTGTGTGTCTCCCCCATGCTGGACAGACAACCCTGTGCACGTGTATTCACACACATACACAGACATCACCTTTTTCAAATCACAGGTGTGCAATAGTAGATAGCTCTGCAACTGGGTTGCCTGTGCTCTGAGCCACATCTCCCCCTCCCTCAACTTGCTAGAAGTCAGTAAGTCCTGATGCAGCCTCAGAGTACCAGAGACATGACACTGCTGGGATTAGTGTTTTAGCTAAACAAAGACATTGTCAGCCAAACCTCGGACTAGTTCAAGCACTGGCCTTTCAAATGAGCATTTGCTCACATCCCAGCAGTTTCAGTGGGCTGCCTGTGGAAACATCTCGTGCTCTGTAGTAAAACCAGTTACTGAAATGAATCTAGCCAACTTGAAGGATTGCACCTGATATGGAGGACGAAGTATGCTGAGGAAAAGCCCAGTAGCACATTTATAAAGGAAACAATGTAGAGAAATGAAAATGTGAAGTGCCTGCTTTATATGAAAAACAACATAAAAGCTGGAAAGTACTAACCTAAAAGCTGAAAAGTACAACCTAGAAGTACTCCACTGTCTGGCTATTTACTGAATAGCTACTTACTTAGTTTGAAGAACAGAAGGTAAAAATACAAGACCTACTAAGATACATTCAGAATTAAAGTCACAGAAACTCAAGTTAGAAGCATTTCATTTTTTCCACACAGAAACAAGTGCAAAAAAAAAAAACCAGTAATGGAAGGTTTATGAGGAACACATTTGCCACCTGCTTTTTTCTCTCCCTAAAACTTCTATACTGCACTTAAGCAAATGGTCTGTGAAAAGAAATGAGAGTTGTGAGGTGGGTGGATTATGACCAAACATCACAAAAAACTTATGCTTAAATAAAATTTGCAGTTTCTCTGGCAGAGAAGATAAAAACTGTCTAAGGGACAGTTTTTATGACAGGGATCTTCTGGAGAGAGTCCAGTGGAGGGCCACAAAGATGATGAGGGGCCTGGAGCATCTTCCATATGAGGAAAGGCTGAGAGAGCTGGGACTCTTCAGCCTGGAGAAGAGAAGACTGAGAGGGGATCTTACCAATGTCTATAAATACCTGAAGTGTGGGGGCCAAATGGATGGGGCCGGGCTCTTTGCAGTGGTGCCCAGTGACAGGACAAGGGGCAATGGGCCAAAACTGGAACACTGTAAGTTCCACACAAACTTAAGGAAAAACTTCTTTCCTGTGAGGGTGCCAGAGCACTGGAACAGGCTGTCCAGAGAGGTTGTGGAGTCTCCTTCTCTGGAGATGTTCAAAACCCACCTGGATGCTTTCCTGTGCAACCTGGTATAGGGAACCTGCTTTAGCAAGGGGGTTGGATTAGATGATCTCCTGAGGTCCCTTCCAACCCCTACCATCCTGTGATTCTGTAACTGTATAGAAAGCACCCTTGCAACTGGAAAAGTGCAGAGCCAGTGAGGTGTGCAGCAAGAATGGTCTTACGCCCTTTTTATTTACTCTTTTCATTAATGACTTGAAGGAGGAAGTAACATTCAAGACGTTGTGAGACAGTAACATGAGAGAAACATACAGGAGATTTGCCATCTAGTCTAAACAGAGAAATAAGCAGGAAGTGGAGATGAGAGACTGGGGCAGGTACCACAGAATGAGGTTCTTCTTGAGGCTACGCAGCTAAACCCAGAGGAGATGTATTAACTGAGGGATAAATCTAGACTAGTATGATGGTAAAAGAGTTGTGTTAGGTGAAGCACTCAGCAGCTGGCCACCATCTTTGTACTGCAATGTAAAATTAAGAAAAAAAATACATTTTTCCTATGCAGAGGTACGACTTCCAGGATCAGAGACATGTTATTTTCCCAGGGACTAAGTTCTTAAATATACGTGGAATAACTGATTTCATTTGTTAAAAAAAAAAAATAGTGACAATTTAGAGGCTGTTTGAGAAAAACAAAACACCAGGAGCTAGTACTAGGGGACTTCCAGGATTGACAGAAAAACCCCCAAAACCTGAAGGAGTTAAATATGTGTGTGTCTGTAAGTCACAATTAATTATATTAACATAATTATGCAGACATACATACCAAGAGGTGGATGGGAATCTATTCAGAAGCAAAGGCAGGTAAACTGGAAGGAAGCAGATTACTTCAAACAGAACACAGAAAGCAACGAGCAGCTAAATAGCCCTGATTATGAGATACACTATGCCTTAAGCACGGCAAGTGACACTGCTTAGTCCCTGTAAGAACTAGGGGAAAAGTGCAAGTAAGTATCTTCACAAGGAAATAGGTATTTTTTATGGCTAGAACTTAAAATTCTCATATGGTAAACAAAGTGCTACTGGATCTGGCCTAATGCCCTACTTCAGCAGCAGATGATGCAATGATGTCAGAAAGGCAGAGATGCTCCTTTCCCTCTAGGTCAACCAATTCCCCAACCTGCTATCAGGACAGTAGGCTGAGAAGTGACAATTTAAAACTGAAATGTGAACCCAGTTGCTACCCAGTGTCAGTGCCCTTTACAACTACAGCACCAAACTCCTCTTGGTGTCCTGTCCTAACCTGCTGTTGTGAAACTTCTGTCCAACTCTGTACCAAATATGTCTACATGGCCCCAATATCAGGACAAGACTTAGATACATAATCTGGGAAATGCTGTTTCAGTGTAACAGGAAAAGTCACTCTATGCTAAACTAGAGGATCCTGGTGATGTGATGCCGTCTATCATCAAATCTGCCAAAATGGCCTGAGATTTGTGTCATGGTAGCCACAGGCACACATGAGACTTTAGCCCTGTATAGTCAAACATGTGATGTTCTTATCTTCTTAATGAGAAATAGTGTATCATATTTTTCCTACTCTGGGATGCTTCTCCAAGCCACCATGGATCCTTTTCAATGTCCTTCATCAGGCTGTCTCATTGATACCCACCCCCTCTTCCTAGGATCCTCCTTCCTCAGACGCAACTCCCCTGGAATCAGTCCCACAGAAATAAAACACTTCCACCAGCCAGGATGGCAAGACCACATTCTGTTTAATAACAACTCCATAAAGGACTGTACATGCTATTTTGAGCTACCTCCCCTCCTTTACTGTGGTTGCTGCCACATACAGGCATGGAGGTGTATAGTGCCATACAGTTTCCTAAGTCTATATGTAGTGTGTGTACATGTATGTATGTGGTTGTACATGTATGTATTTATATATATCTTTGTAGAAGTGTTATAAGTCACATTATCAAAACATGCGAAATATATCCAACAAAAATTTTCAGGCAAACATGTTTTGGAGCTGGAAGACCAAAGGCAAATCAGACTCATTTCAGTTATTAAGGGCTAGTGTGGGACAAGGTAAGGAGGAAAGCTTTCAACAGTGGGTCCCTTTCCCTTTTGGTTTTACTTTCATTCAGTACTTTCCCCCCAAACATCAAATGCACCCCTGTAAACACTAGCTTGAAAGAATACATATAATCATCATGCAGCCTCCCCCTACAGAAAATGTGCACAAGCTTGGGGGAAGCTCTTTAGAATTGCTTTGGGGCAACCTCCATTGTCCCATACGCTTATGCTAAAGCAGTTTCAGATACTGAGAATACAACATTTGAAGACCCAAGCCTTTAGTTACTTTAAACATGCTTCAGGATCCATTCCGCATGCCACCCCTGAGGCTCCCATCCACCACCCTTGTACCTCCCAAATCCTCAGTCTGTACCCTCCCATATCTGAAAAAAGTTGAAACAAGAGAAATTCTGTTCCCTATAAAAATTACTTTTGATTCCTAATTTTGTAGTGTAGGGATTCCCAGAGACCTCCAATCATGCACAACATCCACAAATCAGAGAAGAAAAATTGAAGCCAAACAAGAATATATACCTGCAAAAGAGCTTTTGGTTTGCTACATTGCTCACACATGCAGTATGTGAAAAGAAGGGAAGTCCACCTGTACTTGCATCATGGGAACCTGGCAGAGCTCTGGAAGAGGGTTCTTAATCTTTTGACCTCCAACTCATGACTGGATTTCCATGCCCAATGAAAATGAATTCAGAAGGCCAGTGAATTGGACTAGATGCCTTCATCTTATTAGAAGTAAATACTGATGCACGGTCTTGTCTCCATAATGGAGAAAAGCCTTTTTAGATGTTTTTGTCTTGCTAGCATGGACATTTGATCCCTTAGGGGAAAGCAAAAACATGACTAGGTCTCAGAGGGCATTTAAAATATCCTCGGTCAAAGATGACATGAGGAAGATCCTCAGTAGCATTCTTTCCACAGAACACTGCAACCTCTCTCTTCCTAGAAGACAGTAGCTACTACTCACCATGAGTAGGTAAATCCTGCCCACGGCAGGGGGGGTGGAACTAGATGATCTTTAAGGTCCCTTCCAACGCAAACCATTCTGTGACTCTACATCTTCACTGACAACATTCTTGAACAAGTCTCTACAGTTTTAGTAAACAATCTTTCTCAGAGAGTCACAGCCTGACTAAATTCTTCCGCTTCCAACAATGTGTATGTACACTGGGAAAATATATCACATATTTTCTTTTCTGCAGACCAATACTTAACAATCATAGAGCTCCTGATTTCCAAGGAAAAGATAACACTTTGATCTGCTCATGCTGGGGAAAACTGTCAGTGCAAGGTTGTAAATAGAACCTAATGTTCTAAGTGCAGGTCTTCCATGTCCGTTTGTTAACATAATAACCATTTGTCTTCATGTCTACTCCAGTCAATTCATGAAGCTGGCTGTGCTGCTGAGATAGCATAGTGTCCCCAACATGGGTCAAAGGCTCCATGATGCCTTCTGAGACAAAGAGGGACACAGATCTGGCACAGATGTCCAGCTGTTCTTTTCTGCTCCTGTGCCAGTTCACTACTATTTAGCCTGGGAAAAATTTATAATACAAAAGAGGCACCTGCCGTTGACTTTACAGCTTGCATTCATATTTGAGACTGTGCTTTAATGACTGTAGGCTGTGCTACACACACATTTAGTTCTAACAGGCACTACTTTACTGACGTTTTCCCTGTTTATTTTTCCTTTCCCTGAGCCATGGCACAGAAATCTTTCCCTGTTAAATTGCTACAGGGGAGGGGAACCAAAGTTGAAACTATTACTTACCTATCTTCTTCTAGATGTAAGGGCACCAGCTGCTGATAACCTCTGTATTAGAATGGACTTTTTTAAAAAATTACCTTTCTTTTTGTTTTTCTTTTGGAAAGAGTCAAACTGTTAGTTTAAGACAAATGCCAGATTGTTTATAGTTGTCTGAACAAGGAACATGGGAAATTCCATCTGGGAGAAATTAGAAGGAAGAACTTAAGACTATGCCAATGTTGCTCTGCTCTCCACAACATTTAGAGGTGGATTTATCTTAAGTTTGTTTCTCTTTCTAGGCAATTACCAAGACAGCACTTAAGGCAAACTGAGCTAAATTTAGGCAATAAGGGTTTCCAATGAGAACAAAACTCAGATTAACTTCATTTGGACAATGACTAAGTTCTACTTTGGTGTATTTCTTATATTATTCCCCTGAAGAACTAAGCATATTGTGAACTGTTTGCTAAAGATGATAAAAAAGAAGCCAGTAGGTGCCCAAATTCAGGGAGGTCCCTTTCCTATCATTCTGTCTTACAGAAATAAATGTGACTCGGACCAAGGAGTACCATAAGCTGCACCAGTCCTGAAGCTACAGCTTGTGTAGCAATTCTCTACCTGAGCCCATTCTGCCTGAAGTCTGCCACAAAGCTTCCTACCTGTGTTGTGTAAACATAAAGCTTCAAGCTTTTCTTGGCCTTTTTCCCAAGCATTTCTCTCAATGTCTTTCCTCCTCTGGCTAAACTTCTTGCTCTTGCAAAGAGAACACATAGTTGTCCACAAGCCTGCACTGTTGCACACTACCTTTGCCTCACCACCACTGCTCATGCTTCTGTCAAATGAAGAGAACAGTTTCCTTCTCTCCAGTTCTCTTCTCTGGGCCTACAACTAATATTTCTTAGTTGTTGTTGTTGTTGTACACAGTACATCATGTGTAGACTCTGCCTAGGCGTGAAGTACCATTCTGAATCTCACACTAGATTGCAACTGGCTTAAAGGCAGGGATAAACCTCAGCTCCAATAGCTGTGCTTCACTCCTGCATAAGGCTCTCCCTCTTGCAATTACAGGAGAAGACTTATCAGTATCTTTAGCTGCCATGGAGTGTAATCACTGAGTGCATATGAGATTTGTGCATGTTAATTTTATTAATTCCATGCGTATGTCAAGTTAGTCATCTCCTCCTGCCCAGCTGCAAAGGTTTATCTCAAAAGAGCCTGTAGATGGGAATAATGAAGGAAATAACAGGGCAGTAAATATCAACAAAGACCAAATCTGATAAGAGCATACTAGAAACTCTAAGGAAAACACTAGGGATAAGGAAGCGGGGAATATGTCCGCCCTGGTACCCCAGCTGGGTTTATTCTTCTCAGACAGATATTCCACAATCAGCTTAAGCCAATTTAAGTTGCCTCTGCAACCAAAGAAATGTTCTTCAGCATGACCATCTACACATTCCATCAGCCCTCGGTGATGCTTGCTTCACCAAGTGAAACAACAGAAGCAGCTGATCCCACCGAAACCCTTATTTTGATAGGGGACTGGGTTAGTTTTCCATGGGGCCAGTTCCTGAGCAGCCAAATGAGTGTTAGCACTGGTGCTTCTTAGGCAGCAGAAGTATACAGCTGGTGGTGACGGAAGGGAGGAGGCATGACAGCTCCTTTTAGCAGCTTAGACTTATGATGAAGGTGCCATTTCAAAGTGTACTTTCCCTAACCTGATATAAAGGCCAGCTGCTGAGAATAGTGCTGTCTCTCCCTCTGCTCACAGCTGTTCCCTCTTCACTTTATAGGAAGGTAAAAGTGCACTGGCTTGCTGTGTGGCCAGCTGTGCATCAGCATCTGCACATGGGTTGTGGGAGGTGAGCACAGCCAGGGCAGAGGGCTACCCTCTTCACAGCAGCTCACCATTTGATCAGCTTAGAGGTTAAACTCTGTTCTGTGCTGAAAGCCTATCATGAAAGATGGTGTTTAAGTTTCTAAGGGGGAAAAGCAAGAGAGTGACTCGTCAGCAGCTTCCCCAAAGAGGAAGATGATTTAGAGGCACAGAAACCAAAAGAAGCAGATTGACTTCTCCATTTCAGAGCCTGAGGTAATGGAGTTGAAGAAAACTCACAAGGCTTGTAAAGAGACCTTAAGATTTATATAAAATAAAAACTTATGAAATAAGATATAAGCAACCATGGGAAAAAGACCAAGAGAGAATTTTCTTGCAGTGGAATCTGAGATCTTTTTCAATTAGTGTCACTTGTGTTTAAGCTTTCATTCATGTTTAGCACAATAACTTCAACAACTTCCTGTTGAGGACAAAGGGGTGAGGGAAGATGGGAATCTTCTACCTCCACTACCTGAAGAAAATTCAAAATTTTTACGTAGTGCAGCTTTGCTCTACAAAGGGTTTGTGTAAATGAACAGCAGGGCTCAGTTTCTTCGTAACTCTAGATCAGGGATAGTGAGCTTACCTTGCCTTCTTATTTTCAGCCTTCTTACAAACTCAATCTGGGCTCTGAGTATTCAGCTGGACTCTCTCCAACTCATCCCTCCTCACCAGGATAAAGGAACTGAAGGCCAAATTTTGCTCACAGAGCACCTGTGCCATCCATATGCTTGAATAGGTGTAGCTATATAATATAAGCTTTTCTGGGAAAATGTACAGTAGGTTCCAGGTCTGTCTCTCTGATACTGGATACACACAAGCATCAGGCCTGTTACATAAGAAAAGGCCAGGTTACACAAACCATTTTCTATTTTCAAAGAGAATCAAACTGCCTTTCCAGTTCAGCTCAGGATGCTCACTCAGGTCACAAGCATTGATGGGCAGACCTGCTCTCTCCAGTCAAGCTCCTGGCAACTGCAGAGGCAGATACATTTCTCTTTTGGATTATGAAAACATCACAGAAAACAACTTTTTTTTTTTTTTTTTTTTGCTTTCAGAAAAAGGCTGAAATTATATTATTCACAGAAAGCCAAGACCTTTATGAAAAGGTTTTAGAGAATTTAGAAAGCTTGAAAGTTTGTATAGAGAGTAGTCTTCAAACCAGTCCAAATTATACAGTAGGGTATAATTCTCTATCCCATGTCAGAGAGGTTAGAGAACTCTACAGACAGGTTTTCTTTTCCTATTGAACTCCATAGAATTTTATATAAGGTCATTTTTTTTTCACATTTTTTTCCCGTGTAGATAATTCCCTGTCACTGCCTTGCATGGAGATAATGTACATCTTATAGACATCGAACAGACATCTTAGTAAATGCATCACAAGTCTATACTAAAAGAAAAAGAAGCCCTGGACAAGTTGACCCACTTATCCCAATCCTGTAAACATGGAGGGATCATTAGAAGCTACTCTGAAAGTTACCGTAAACATCCAGATTGGTCCTGAAGAGGCACACAGGAACAAAATGGTTTGGAGGAAAAAAAAAAGAGCAGTAAGCCACCCAACTCTTCTCCCACAAGGAATTATATCCAACCATTTTTGTTTCCCTAAAAGGTATTTAAAAAATAAGTAAGGAAATGTTAACACTCACTCATTAGTCATCTGCTGAGGTGCTCTTGGCACTTGCCCCATCTCCCTGTTCTGGCTAGTGTGATTTCCCAGGCCCTACTCCATAGCTAGACACAAACCAGTTCAGGACAATGAGCAAGCACTGGCCCTCCAAGAACTGTAGGAGATCATCTTTATCAAGCCCTCCTGCCCAGGGGAGTTTAGCACCTGACCGTGTAAACATCTTTAAAGAGATACTGAAAGGTCATCATTCAGGAGAAGAGCTACTGCATTAGAGAGATGTAAGCAAGCCCAAGAAAATGGGTTTAAAAAAAGAAGTGGTCACAAAAATTTTTATCTCTTACCTACACCAAATTACCAATCTTACTTAAATGTCCCAGAGGTCTTTCCTTTAGAGGTGCAATGGAGAGGGACGACAGATCCGCTTGAAGTGTACTTGGCTGGAAAGACTTGGATGTTCATAGAGGAGACCCTCCTCATGCATCTGCCTGTGTAGATGGAAGAAAGCTGAGTGGCGTAAAGTTCTACCTGAGAGTCCCATTCATACTTTTCATAATTCCTGGACAAAATCTGCTTTGCTTGCCAGGAGCTGTCTGAACTCTGACACTTGACGATATTACTTCAGTCACATTTTATTCTCCTCAGACACTCTTCCCTGCAAATATTCTGGGTCTAAACCTGAATCAGGAAAGAAGCATGTATCACTCTCCTGTAATCCAAAAAATACACCAAGCCTGAAGAGGAGGCCAAGAAGAGACAAATGTATCATGAATTAAACAGAGTAGGTATGAGTCAGAGGAAGTGAGAAAGAGTTGCCCCTGGGACAGTATGGCAGTGTCCAGGCAAATTCCTTTCTCTAGCTCATCAGATCCAGCATCTGATCTAAACCCATGCTTTGCTGATGCTTCCTTGCAAGAGGCATTGCAATTAAAACTCAGCGCTTGGGTAATCTCCACTGGTTCTGTTCAGTCCTCCAGCAAAATCGATAGCCTTGTATAATGTTTTATTTTGCTTTTGCTCCCGTTTATTTTCTGGTGAGAGCTTGAGAGGAGACAGTTTGTTTGATTTCTTTCAAAACCCCTCCCCCCAAAAAGGAGGGCTGTAGAAATATGGGCAGAACTGCAAGAGACCGAGTTTCCCCTAGTCAATGAACCATCTTTTTTAACAAAAAAAAATAGAACCCATACAAATAGGGAAAACTCCTGATTATCAGCTTTCTCCACCCCTAAAAAAAAAAAAAAGAGATGGGAGGGAAAACCAAACAGACCAAGTACTGAGCATTATTTACATTGCTTGGGGATAGGAAAACAAAAGAAGAAAATATAGGCAGGAAGAAGAAAGAAAGAGGAGGAGAAAACTTCCTCTCACCCCTTTTCCTCCAGCTACTTTTGGCACTGCAGAAGGAGTGGCAGAAATGGGAAAGGTGCAGTATTTCTGTTAAGCAATGACTGGAGTACAGGCCTTTCCCACTATGAACTGCTTTGTTAGGAACACTCACCCCGCAATATAAAAAAGGTTTAAAAAAAGCAAAAACTGAAAACTCCAATGTAAACTGGATATCTGTGATCTCATAGCTGTACCCACAGTTTCTGGATCTGCTGCCTGCTCTCTGGGTCTCCCCATACTGCCGGCAAGGGAAAAGACAGAAGGATACAGCAGCAGCACCAAGACGGACATGTTTCAAGCCCCCTGCAAGAGTCAGCTTTTTATGACTGTCTCCGTAGCTGAAAATGTCCTTTCCACTGACATCCAGTGCCCAGTGCCAAAAAGACACACCACTCTTGCCAGCTCCTGGGAAGGTAGAAATGTCAGAGAGAGAAACAAATAAATGAAATATTAGAAAGAGACCAAAGCATGAATATCTGAGAGCAGGGTTAGATTCGTATCTGCATCCATTCTTCCATGCCACAGCAGAGGCAAGCCCACAGAGACACACCATCTGTACTGCAGCACAGCCCAAGCCCACGGAGCGCAGTTTGTATCCATCAAGTCAAGCCTACAATTTCATATCAAGGTGCTATTGAGGATCTGGTTACACAGCGACTCTTTCATCTCAGTACAGTCTGTATCAAATACAGCTTTATCCTCTGTATAAGCCACAATCACAATACTAGTGCAATCTGTATTTGTAAAGCCATATCTTCATTTTAAACCGGTTTATATTCATATATTCTATCAAAGGGGACCATGTCCACGGAGCAACATCCATTCTGCCAGGATGTATTCTAGCCATAAAGCCGCTCCCTATACCAAGCCTGTCTCATCAGCCACATCCCCAGTACTGGAAGAGTTTGTATCCACAGCCAAGACTTTATATTAAAAAGATTTAGAAATGATTTACCAATCCAGATCTCCCCAAGCACCTCATGTGTTGCACAGAGCAATGAAAATCAACAATATGTGTCCATGGTGGAGAGGAAGAAGAGGTCGTCATGTGTCAATCACTTTGAGATTTTCCTCTTGTTTAAAAAAATAATTAAATAGGAATGGAAGGTGGGCCTGCTCAGAAGTATGGGGAGCTGGAGAGAAGAATCCCTGTCATTTCATTCCTTGCCATGCCTCTCTCTGTTCAGCAGTGATAAGAACTTCACAGAAAGCATCAGTTGTTTGTTTCTCCCTCTTCCTCATCAAAGGACTGCACCCCAGAGGAGGTGACATCTGAGACTTTGCGGCTCAGTGCAGCATGTTCCATCTCCTCTCGAGGAGACAGAGATTCCAGGTCCCGGCACACTGCATCATCCTCCTCTGGAGAGGGCTTCTTGTTTAGGAGAGGAGCCTTCTCCAGCCGCGGGTTCCCTTCATCCTCAATGTGGTCCTCCATGTATGTGCTGGACTCAGCCCCACCCTGAGCAGTCTGCAGGGGCCACACGTGGACCAGCCCTGTGCTCTGGGTGAAGTTCTGCTCCTGCCGCTGTTGTTGCTGCTGGAGAAGGCTGCTCTGAATCAAAATGCTTTCCTGAAGGTTTGTCTGGGACTCATCAAAATTCTGGCCTAAGTAGGAGCCAGTTGCAGGGGAAGCAATGAGGGACTGGTCACTGGTCTCCCAGGCATCAGATGAACCTAAACAATACATTCCCTGCGAGACGTAGGAATGAGGCCAGCTGTCGTACTGCGTCTGGGCCATATGCTCTGCAAGTAAAAGAGGGAAACAACACACAGTTAGACACTGTCTCCAGGTCAAGCTGGCTCATTCAGATAGAGAGCCTGGGTGCCTGTGCATGGCACCGTACGGTACAGGGTAGACAAATCCTTTAGAGGGGAGGAGGGTGAAGAGAAAAGGCAGTTCTAGGCAGATGAAGTTGATTACACCCACAACTGGCAGCAAGAGCTGATAGCTTTCCACAGATGTGCCCAAAAAAAGGCAAACGGAACTGGGCTTTGGAGCCTCCCTGTTAAGATTAGACTCCTTGGACATCTCCACAAATAGGTGATGTTTCTGCTAGACACCAATCCCAAAAACTGAGGCTACAGAATAAAACAGAGTAGAGGGAAAGACAGCAACAAGACAACAAGGGCAGGAACAGGGTGTTTCAAGATTAGCAAGAGGCACTAGAGCTCACCTTGGCTCTCCATTAGCTCCTGATAGTTCTCGGAGTAGTTGCCTGCTGGGTTGTCCTGATTTGAGTTTACACTCACATCCTCACCATCCATGGAGGACCAGGCCATGAGAGTTGCCTCAGAAATAGCAAATTGCTCCATCACTCCTGTGCCAAAGGAGACAGGGAAGGGAAGCAGGGACATGTGAAACTCTGCACTTCTCACTACCCTCTTTAACCTCATCTCTTGGTCACACTGTCCCACTCTTGTCCTATCTCAGCAACACCCACCACCCAGTTGGCCCTCACCCTCTCCAGTTTGCATTCCATTTTCAGTACTCCAACCATGGCCTCTCATCTTCTTCTGCCATCTGAACCACCCACAGGCTCTCCCAAGTGTGTTCTTCAGGTTCCTGCACTTTGATCTCTCAAAGATTCTGCTTTGGGACATCCCAACCAATGCAATCCACATGCCAAAAAGTTAGCCCTACCTGCAAGGAACCGGGCCTCCTTTTCACCATCACTCAGGTCTGAGTAGGCATCAGCGTCTTTGCGTGCTGTCTCATGCGTATGCTGCTGCTGCTGGCTGTTACCTTTGCCCCAGCCTTGCCATTCAATCATGTGAGCCACACGGCCTTGGCCCATAGCCGTTGGCTTTGTGACATGGTCCTTCATGCTGCGAGATATCCCTAAGGGGCCAGACATTAGAAAACAAGGAGGGGCTATTACACAGCTCCAGGGTTGTCTGTCACACTGTTTACCTCTCTTGGAGTGGAGCTTCTCCCCTCCTTCCCCAACAGGGTTCACGCCTTGGGTTGGATGTCTCCCACCTTTCACTGCATCACCCTCCAAGAGAGTATCTCCATCTTCCCTTGGACTCAGAAGGGGGAAAAAGGGAAACCCCAGATATGAAAGACCTCCTTGCCTAGAATCCATTTAGGACAGAGTTGGGCATGAGGGATGAAGCCTGGAAGTGAACAAACTAAGAAATAGAAAATGGGGTTAAACCAAGACTGTTTGAGGGGAAACAGTTGAAGATGTCTGAGCTGGGGAGCATGGTGAGAAGCCAACAGGAGTAGGACAAATCTGTTCTTTGAAAGGGCAACAGCTAAGAGATTTCTTTATCTAGAACCATGGTGACAGAGACTCCTCTAAGGCCTTGAAAAGGCAAGAGTCAGAAAGGAGCAGTTGGGAGAGCAACAGAGAGATATGGGAAGAGGCACAAAGGCCTGTGAAGAGAAACTGCCAAGGACAAACCCAAATTTTAAGGACCTCACCAGAGAAAGATGATTTAGCCAAAGCCCCAATCCCATAAGCATTGGAGTTGCGTTTCAGCTTGGGGAGGATGGAGGTTGTATCTTCCATGGAGAGCTGAAAAGAGAGAGAATATGAAGAAATGATATACAGGAAGGAGAAAAGGAAGTGAATTGAAGTGAGAAATCAGTATAAGGATTCCAGAAGGCAGGGGAAAGATGAGGAGCAGAAGCAAGCAACAAGAAAAATAACAAAAGAAGGGAAGGAAAAATTAGAGGCTATTTAACCAGGACTAAATATTGCATAGCATTGAGAGTGAGTGAGGCTGGGAGAGGCAGAAGCAGGCTGCGAGAAGCCTCCCTTTGGCTGCTGCCAGTCCTCCACAGACATGCTGCACTGTTCCCAATGATTTGTTAGATGCAAGACGTGGCTGATGGACAATTCAAGGAGCTTACAACAGGGAGCTGACAATGTGGTAGGCAAGTCACAGTAATGCATCGTATCTGCATCATACTACAGATATTCTTTGTATATGTTACTTTTGGTTTTTATTTCTTCTCATGCAGTCTTAATAAAATGAACATGACTGTATCAGTGATGCATCCTGTTTTGAGCACCTACAGCTACCTGTAAAGAAATGAGGTCTACATTCTGCTTAATTCCCTTTCCTCTCTTCTCTATGTTCATCCTCAGTCCCTGAATAACAAGGACAGGAAACTATTGGGACAGGCAGCAGTCACAAACATCATCATAAAACACAATCCCTCAAGATGAATTCATCAGGCTTCTTCAGAGATGCCAGGCATTGCATATGAGGCTCAGTTTTCACAAGGGCTAAACAAGCATTGCTTCTGCTCTTCATTTCAACCTCTCTGAAAATCAAGTTCAGCACGTTTCAAACACAAAGATACTCAAAAGTATGGCCATGACACTGGAAATTTTAAATCCTGACATGAAGCAAGCATTTGGTCACAGGCACGAACCTCATGAAATGTGAGAGGAGCAATAACTAGACAGTCAAATAGCTGGAAGCAAAGGAAGGCATTGTAAAGATGTTGAACTGCACATAATCCCAGTCTACTGCCAAAATATGAGAGGTGAATTTCTCTGGAAATTGAACGTAAATGCAGTAGCTAAGGCATCCGGTAACTTTGGAGCCAGGAATGTCTGTGTGTAACAGGTGAGATGAAGAAATCAGAAAGCAGGAGAAGAACAGTAAAAAAATGAAAGGTGTAGCTGAGAACATAGCCCTTATTCCATGATGCATTTCCTTTGGTGATGAAGCTGGTTGAAGAATGTCCATCTATGCCCCCACTGGTCATTCCTGCCTGGGCCCTGCTGTTCAGTATCCACCCAGTTGTTTCAAGACAGCCTGGGGGCTTTGCTGTGAGTCACCTCCAGGAAATGCTCCAGAAAAGAAAGTAAACTGCGGAAGGTCTCTACCACTACAAGGTTGGAGAGCTATGACATGAAGGCAGGAATGAATCCAAAGGGAAGGAAATTCATGAGCCAGCTTTGATACCAAAGAAGAATTATTTTGAGGAAGAGATAGAGCTACATTATGAAAGAGCTCCATGGATTCAGAATGGATTGGAAAATGGGAAACCGCAAGTAAGGAAACTGCCTTCTTCTGTCTTTAAGGAAACATGACTGTGTACTTTGCTTTCAGATAGACAGAAGCTCAGTAAGGAAAAACCTGACAAATTTCTTCTAGACAGTTGCTGCATGCATCTTAATTTTCCTGCACGATTTGTTTCCCTAAATGAGCCTTGGCAAAAGATCTCAAGCCATAAGTGCCACAACGAAAGAGATGTCAGTAGGGCAAAGGTTAGTTAAAAATGTAAGTCTCCTTGATATTCAGTGGCCCAAGCGCTTTCAAACCACAGAGAACTAGAAAATGACCACCATTTAAAAGTTTTGAAAGTATCTGGAATTTGAAAATGCTTATACTACCAAAAATGCAGCCTCTTATCCTGCCCTTCCAAATGTTTAAAACTATCAAAGCTAATTTATGTGAACACACTTTTTAAGCCTCCAGAGCAGAACAAATAGCTTGGTAGCACTGACATGCATTATTGCCTTTTCAGGATGCTGGTTTTGCATTAGTGAAAAAGGAAAAAAATAAAATAATATTTTTCCACGGCACAGGTATTAAGAGCAACAAGGAACATGTGTTATTAAAATGCTTGCTTGTTTCTTCTTCCACTTGTTAACTGAAGTTAACTGGTACTGACCATCTTCCCCAGGGGATATTAAGAATTCTTTTACTTCTGTAAGCAACTGAAAATGAGGGATACATTTCTCCCAAACACCCAGAGAAGATCAAATGATGCTCTTATCAAAGACTACTGATTTTTTAAACATGCTGGGCAGACACCTTTTTTATCTAGCAGTGCCCAGAAACTCAGAAAGAGAACATATGAAATGACACATATTTGTCCCAAAAAGGAAACAGGCAATCTAACAGCCACCTGCGGCTCTAAATACCTGCCAGACAGCACAAGACCCAGAGGCAAACAAAAATTCATCACAACCCTCTGAATCTTAGACAATTCCCAGAATTTCAGTGTCACTGAAGACTTTCATGTTTCCATTCTGGTCTCCACTGTATCCAATGGCAGACGAATCCTGTCTTCCAATGACTAGAAAATTGAACAGTGATGTGGCACATACTCACATTGATACCATCCCAAGAGAAATCTGTCCGTGTTTGCTAAAGAAAGCAAAGAAGGACAGCATGTTAGTGTGACAAACAAGTTGCAAACAGCCATGCATCTCTCTAGTAGTTTGCCATAATCAACAGCTGCTACTTTATCTGATGTACTAAAAACACTTGGGTCTTTCAAGCTGGTTTAATCCCCTGACGTTGATTATGGTGTCTGTAGATATCATGGTGTTTGAAGGTACAATAGCAAATAGAATGATATAGAGTCTATGGTTGGACTCGATGATATTAGAGGTTTTTTCTAACCTTAATGATTCTATGATTCTAAAGAGTAAGAGAGAGAAAAACAAACCCCTTTTCACAAGCTTCTCACAGCTCTTTGCTAAATGTTGCAGTGCTGGCACCCCTGCGTGAGAGTTGCATTGCTTTGAGGCTAACACAAGGAGGAGCTACACTACCTATCTATTTTGAGTATAACACAGCAAGTTACAGAACTATTTTCTGCTGCAATTACTTTCTCTTGTAGTCTTTCAGTTTGTTCATTCTAATCCACTTTCCTCTTGCAAAATAGATCAATTTCTCATTATCAGCCATTACAGTACCAATTATAGTGCCTTTCCTTCAGCTGGGAGGACTCACATCTCAACACCTTGGTTTTGGGGATGTGGACACTCAGGAAAATTTAGATGAATCAATTACACCTATGGTATCCATTCACGTAAATCAAAATGTTCACTGAGGTATAGTTTATGCTCATTTACTTTTAGATTGGCATTTGAATTAACTGAATTTTCCACACAAGTTTTAGCCTCACAATTTCTGACAGCTTTCCGTGAAACTCCCAAGTTTCTTGAAGTTACATCCCAAGCCAGCAAGGTATAATAAGGAAATAAAAATACCTACATATTAGCATTTTGCAAGGTTTTTCAAATTGTATGTTATTTGAGAACATTATTTGGGAATCCTCAAATATTATGTGCTTAAAATAGCTTTGATCTTTTTATTAATCATGACTGCATACCCTTAACCTTATAAAGCTGAAAGTTCAGGTATCAAAGATTGCAGAAGCTGCAGTAATTCAGAACAGCAAACGAACCAGCCCCTGAGATACTGCATGGTAAATCAATTGGCAGTGAGTTACTAGTGAATGTATCCCTAAAAATCAAAATGGAAACAAATGTGTTTCTTCAAAATGTTTTATGGCTGTGCTGCAGAAGCTGGGATAGACATAGTGCTGGACATGTCAATGATGCATTATTTAAGGAATGCAGACCTACAAGAGGTTCAAAACTGCCATAGTTTTTTTCCCATGTTCTGTTCCACTCCAGCCATGACTAGTTAAAAGCAGTTTCATTTGCAAATTCTTACTCACTATGGATATTGTAAAATGAGTGACTCAACTCTATTCAATGCAAGTCAAACTGCAGATATGAAATGACCCTCAGGTGCACACAGGCATTCTGGTCCTCTCTCAGATGATGCCCCAGTGATACACAACACCCACTTCTGAACTCATAAAGAATTGAAACTTTCCAATCCCCCTGGGTAAGTGGGTCTGGGAGAGGCACTCACCTCAGTGGAAGGTCGATGGAAGCTGCTGCCATGCAGTGAACTGGTGCTGTCCATATTGATTTGGTCCACATCTTTCAAACCCTTCCAGTCTACTGCAATCACCTCGTTACCTGTGGAAACACACCTAGTCAGGCTTCTGAGTGCCACTACAATTTGTTCTAGCAGTCTTAAGCCAAATCAGCTCAGCACACAGGAGAATCACTGAGTTTAAGGCCACAACAGCCTTAAATCAGAACTTCTCATTTTAATCAGAACACCTGTACATGATCAACTATTATCTTTTACACAGTTATCTCCATATGAAGACCAGTCATTTGTTTTTTTTTCTCAAGCATAAGGTATGTTTGGCTAAAGCACAGCTCCCCAGAAAGAAAAAAAAAAACAAACATCTGGTCATACTGTGTGACTGAGAAAGAACCAATTCTTTTGATATCCTGCTCCAATATTAAACTATCATCACTTTGAAAGGCCTTTCTCCTTTATAATTTGAATTGATCTGGCATCAACTTAGAGCAGCTGGTGCCCTTGCTTTGCCATTCTCAGCAAGATTAAAGACCTTTTTAATACCTGCCATTATATTTCAGGAAAGTTATTCATACACTTGCTCTTCTTCTTGACAAAATAAACAGACTGAAACCTTTAGGTTTCTTACTGTAAAGCATTTTTCCAGCCGCCTTAATAAACCTGTGTCTCTTTTTAAAAGACATCTCAAATTATTCAGTTCTTTGAAATGTGGACATAAAAGCACACACAGTAACGCAGGACTGCTCTCACCCATTTTGCTAATGAAGTTAAAACTTAGTTGCTGTTCCTCATCACATTAACCCATTGTGCCATAACCTCACAGTAGATTCTCACATTCAGCTGTCTGTTCACTCAGATCCCTACGCACTCTGCACAGCTTTCCGCGACTGTCACCCGTTCAAAAGCAGTCTGTGCCATTTGATTTTAGATGGACGCCTTTTAATGCAACTTGAAGGATCAAATAAAATTAAAAGTTAATAACCTGAAACAGAAATTATAAAATTTAATTAATAAAGAAAAAAAATAGTATTATTAAATAAGATTAAATTGTAGTAAAAGTGAAACTAAATGCAAAGTAGCACACTTTAAACAGCCAAGTAACCAGGACTGTTCTGTGTGACTGCTCT
>NW_010324857.1:0-17736 GCF_000700745.2 Antrostomus carolinensis | reverse complement strand
CCATCCTCAAACTCTGTTAAAAGTTATCTGTTTCCATGCCATGGAGGAAGAGGTTGTATTTAAAACTGAGCCTTTTGGAACCTAGAAAGAAATATAGCTCCCAAAATGATCATCTGTTCCTGGGATCAATTCAGTAATCTCTAGTCCGTTTGAAATACATGCCATTGAATGTAAATGGTTCTATTTCCATCAGCTTTTAGCTTTTTATTTACTCTTTATAGCAAATTTCTTCTCCACAGACATCTGCATACCCCCTTGCTCATTCTAGCAGCTCTGGCACATTTACACTGGTTCATCACTGCACTTCCCACGTAGAAATCTCCTGTCAGGCAAGAGATGCTGTGCTCCACCCTCCACAGGCCTGCAGGAGGCATGGAGGCACTTCGGGGTGGGACGCTTGAGGCACGCATCAGCTAGAATTCAAAATGCTAAAAAATATTTGGTCCCTTAAAAGAAGCTAAACATGGCGAGACGGTGGCATGTAGGCAGGCTGCTGATCAGCATGGTTGCCTGGCCACGCCTTGCACTTATTTTGTGCAGTCTGTCCTGTCTTGTTGTTAAATTCCATTCCATTTTCCAGAGCGTGAAAGATGCTCTGTTCTGGGTGCATGTGTTTTATGATGGAGGTCTAAGTGCCAGGAACAGGAGAGTCTGGAGTGAGTGAACTCAACTGAAGTGAGTGAGAGCGTGTGAATGTGTGTGATCACTAGCCAAAATGAAGGAGAAGTGATGTGGGTGGCAGGTGTGTGCCCCTGTGTGGCCCGTGGGGTGAGCTGGCTACCAGAGGGATCAGGGGAGTCTCAGCCACCTGTCACAGAGCCCTGTTTGTGTGTGTGTGTGTGTGTGTGTGTACCTGGGAGTGAGAGGCTGGTACCAACAGTTGCAGTGGAGCTGAGGCCTCAGGGGTTGCGATGTCCAGGACCAGTAACTGAGGAGACTGGGATAGAGGGGCAGCTACTGGGCTGTCTCAGTAGCCCTGCTGCAGGAGGGATCTGTGCTGCACACAGTGGATCTGTTGGAGAACAAGCCTTATGAGGAGTGGTTGAGGGAACTGGGGGTTGTTTAGTCTGGAGAAGAGGAGGCTGAGGGAAGACTTTATCACTGTCTACAACTACCTGAAAGGAGGGTGTAGGGAGGCAGGTGTGTGTCTCTTCTCCCAAGTAACAAGTGATAGAACAAGAGGAAATGGCGCCAAGGGAGGTACAGATTGGATGTCAGGAAAATTTTTTTCACTGAAGGGATTCTCAGGCACTGTTTTTTTTGAGGTGGTTGAGTCACCATCCCTGGAGGTGTTTAAAAGACAGCTAGATGAGGTTCTCAGAGATACAGTTTAGTAGCGGACAGGTACAGCTGGACTTGATGATCTCAAAGGTCTTTTCCAACCAAATGATTCTATGATCTCCATTGTGCTCAATCAGAGACAGGAGCAGGATGAGGTTGTTGGTGCTGTTTGTGTGAATGCTGAGTGTGTCTGTGATGATTTGTGTGGCTGTGTATAGATCTAAGTGTATGTGTTGCATATGCATCTATGCATACTGGGAATACTGGCTGCACCTGGGGGCAGGGAGCTGCAGCCACCTTGCCTCTGCTGGGCTGCTGGATTCACCCATGATAGCACAGTAGGGCATGTGACGATGTGCACCAGAGCTTCCCAGCAGCTCTGGAGCCATCTCCATTCCCAGGCCTCTGCAGGCTCCCAGGGCTGGGCTGCCAAGGCTTTCTCTAAACCAGTGGGAGGATGAAACTGTAGTTAAAAGCAGAGCATGAGCCTGCCCCTGCATACTGGGATCCAGCTGCCTCTTTCTGTAGAGGCAGCCCCTGCTCCTTCCCTCCATCTGCAACCTTTCACACTAGATGGGGAGGGCTGGGGCATTCCTACCACAGTGTGGATCCAGACAGGGATGCTGGAAAGGTGGGAGAGATGCCACCACTCCAGAGCAGAAGGCAGCTGTCCAGAAGCCTTCAGTGCAGGTAGCAGTGTCACCCCTGTTTTATCCCCATTTACCCCAGGTCTTTCTTCTGTCTTCTCAGCTGTTTCCGAGCACAGCGCCGTGGCCCTTCTGTAAGTCTCACTAGAGACCCTGGCATGCCGTGCAGAACAGGCTGCAGCACTGCTCTGCGAATCCACCGCAAAGACCCCCCCAGCCAAAGAGAGAGACCACCCTCAGGGAGTCTGGTGCTCAGCACACGCGACTTCACAGCCCCGAGTTTGCCAAAGGACACACAACCTTTGCTCTCAGTTCTGCTAGCCCACTGATGGTTTCCATGAAGTGTTAGACTGTGGAAAATATTAATGTTATTCTGGTAGATGGTGGCATCAAATAGTTGAAGAACACTAATATCAACCAATTATTTGTCTCAAAGTCCACACCTGTTCCATAATAGCAGAACTAAAGGCCTCTAAAATTTATTTATTACCACTTTTCTCCAGTTGAAATATCTCATCTACCTAGACAAGGGAAGAGAATATGTGATCTTGCATGCACTATAGTCATAAATATTGAATAATAACTGAAAATTCTTTGTCTAAACAGTTTCACAGATCCTAAGAAATATGTTGGGAGAAAATAATTCTTTAATATCTGTTAAATTACTTTAAATGCAATGATACCCACTGAAGAGTTACATCACACACTGTGGTTGAAAAGGAAATTTCTGGGTTCTAATTGGCATTGGGCCTGGGGCAATGTTACTTCCCCTTATCGAAAGCAGGATAAAGGTTAGTGGGTTTTTCCTCTTCTGCTAGAAACAGCAAGAGCAACATTAATCCACAGACATGATAGATCAAGTTCTACTCTGACAGAAGGAAGGAAAGAAACATGGAAAATCAGAAAGAAATATGGACAGTGAAGTGTGAAAAGAGGAACTGAAAGCAGTACATTGTATTTTAGTATTGTTTTCATCCAACCTCTTCTCAAATTCTTTCTCCCTTCAGTTAGTATGTTGGGGGTTTTTTTCTTTTATAATGATACTTTTACTTCTCCAGTATACTTTCTTTTCATTTATCCATCTTCCATTCCAACTTCTGCTAATCAACATGACTATTCCATTGTAATTCTATCATCAATCAACTCTTAAAGAACAGTATTTGCTCCTCTCCATATAGAGCTGATAAGCATTTTAGAACATGAGTGGGTCATAAAGCTAATTTTAAAATGGGATTTTTACAAACACATGCTACAGAATTTCTCATTTAATGTTCTGATGAGATGATGAAAGTCGAAAGATAACTGGGTTTCTGATTTTCTTGTCATTGTTTCTGTACGGCATCTATAGAAAGGATATAGAAGGTTTTCCTTTTCACTGAAATTTTTAAGGATTTCTTGATCTAAAAAAAAAAAAAAAGCTATTTGTTTTGGGGTTTTTTAACATCATAATTTTAATCCTTGCACTGGAAGATTCGGTAGGTGATTGAAGAATAAGAAGCTAATTATATGAAAATAAAACCAAACCAGTTGAAATAGATTTATAAATTAAGCCACATTGTTTGCAGATCATGGTTGCTCTGTATTTTTAACACAAATTTGATAAAAAACTCCGACAAACACTCATCAGAAACTGATGTCTCCATCACAACTGGAGTAATGTTCCAACTCAAGTTCCCTAAGCTCAAGTCCCACCCCCGTTTTTTGGGGGGGGAAATACTGTCCCTCTTTCTGTTACAGTACTGTTAAGATAAAAAACAAGATTTATTTTTAAGTTATGCCTTTCTAAATAATAAAGATGAAAAACATTTAAAGAGGAAAAAAGATGGAGGAAAGACAATACCCTTTCCTCCAGGTTTTTTCTTGTTTGAGGGGTTTTTTGAGCATCTTAAGTTCGGACTCTCAGAAATTGGAAAATGTGTGTACTAAGCATTCCCAAGCAATATGATATAATGACCATTTTGATGAATGCACTGGAAAAATTCTAGAAGCCATCTGGATGACTGTATCCCACCTTGCTGATCTAATATTACTACTTTTTCCCTATTTCAGTAGCTCATTTTGCCACAGACTTTAATTTATCATGGAGACACATAATTTCTTAGCTGGACATATTTGCAGTTTCTTTGCATTTCTGTGATCATAGAAAACTTGCCTTGTTTTGCATTACTTATTAATCTCAACAAGTCCATTCTCTCTTGGGTTTTCTCAATTCCTATTACCACTGTGTATTCGTTGATACTATATTTGGTTCTTGTGCCTGTATTTTGTTCACTTAGCAAGGCACATGCTTGAATCGGGCATCTGTGCAGAAGCCTTTAATAATCTATTTTGTTGTAACTTCTGTGTTGGATGCTAAAAATCTTCTCTAATTTATCTTCTGTATTTTGTTCCACGCTAAGTAAGACTAATACATTTTGAGAGTCTTAAATTCTGGTTTTTCCTTCCTGACATGATGCTGGTGAAGATGTACACCATATAACAAACATGTATTTGTGTCAATTGCTTTGAGATGTGTCATGCCAATTAACATAAAAAGAAACATTTTAATTAAACAGTGAATTTCCAGCACCTCTATTATCCGCTGTTAGCAAGCTTTCTTCTGTTTCTCAAGTTTTACTTTCCAGAAACATTATCATTCAATATTGGTAGCCAATGTTAATATTGGCAAAGACCAATATTTAGAGTAAACAGTTCAATTATTCTTTTCCATTGTCTTATTTTCCCTGAACAACTAAGAAAACAACAAATGTAATTGCAATAATTATGATCAGTCTTTAAATTGTTCTTTCCCTGATACCAATTTTCATTATACTCGTGGGAGTGTAGAATCTTTGTCAAACAGAACAACATCATGTCCTGTCAAATGTGGTTGAAATAAAAGAAGCTGAAGTCACTGGGAAGGACTGACAGATGGATGGATAGCATAATCATAGAAACCTTCCCTGCATGCTTTACAGAGAGCCATTCAACGCCAGCTAAAAGGTCAACATCAAGGAAAGGAATAAACCCGTCAGGTGAACTGTCCCTGAGGTGAAACTCAGATGAAAGCATTCAAATTCTCTCAGGTAAAGCTGAGAAATCAACCTGAGTCATTTGCATAACTGTGTAAGTATTCTAGCTTGTACTGAGTGAGGAAAGATAAGACGTTAGTTAGGTGCTGTTGGCACCTACCAACAGAATCACTTGTGGAAGATGAACAGTAAAAAGCCTGTTTTCATGGATGAGATAGGGCTGAACAGTTTGGCACTCATCACGGCAGAGAAACGTCTTGGTTTCCACAAAACAGATGTCCTTGAAAATTTTTATGAAAAATTAAAACACCTACAGCTTGGAGATGTCTGTAAGATTAGGAATCAGATGGGCAGTTCTCAGGAACTTTGCTTTGGATATGGGTAATTTAAATTACTTCCCAGACCATTCTGCCTCTTTCTGCAGATAGATCCCCTCTTAGAGCTGTCTAGGAAACAGAATTAATGAACAAACCTCTAGCACTAACATTTTTCTTCTTGTCTGGAAACACTTTCAAACCAATACTAAAGGCTACTGCATCATGTTCTCACCACTAAAAGGAGATTAACAGAGAGCCTAATGTCAGACACAGGCAGTTCTGTTCAGAGAAGCAGTTATGTCATCTAAGCTAAGGAGGTACAAAAAAAACCCAAAACAAAACACATCCAATTAACACAATTTAAAAAAAAAAACAACTCAAAGCCCTGTCTTACTTGCAGAACAAGTATCAGCCAGCATGAACAGCAGCGATGGGTTTCTCCTCATTCTTCGCTGTTTCTCTGAAGTGCAGAGAATGTGTCCCCAGGGGCCTCATTCAGCACAGTAAGTACAAAAATGTCAATATGAACCACAGCAGCAGCCCTTTTTTTGCTGGCCTACAGCCAACACTACAGAAGTAATATGCAACAGACAATTTCATATATTGTACTCCATATGGGTTTAAATTTTAATTTCTGTGGCCAGCAGGTCACATGGGCACTGTCCTAAAGCATAAGAATACCATTAGCATGACATCTATGTCCCATAGTTTTATCTCTATCAGTGGGGAAGAAGAACCACCACAAATACTCCTCCGGAATGAACCAACAGATCACAATGCACCTTTCTTCCCCAATTCCCTTCCCCATACCCTGGAGCAGGAAGAGAAAGGTGTCACTGCCACTGCTGCCTCCAGAACTACTGCCACCATGGCTGCTGCTGACACCTCCATCCCCACTTGCAGCTGGAAGATAATCCTGCACAAAGAAGGAGCCCAAGGGCTCTGAGGGCCCTGCCTGTCCTTCATGTCTGCCTGGTGAGATAGGGACCACACTTCCATCACCTCCTGCTGTCCTCAGGCTCTGCAACACACCTGCAGGGAACTGCATGGAGCCTTCCTGCTATGTTACCCCCTCTTTTCCTCTCTCTCCCTGATGCTACTATACATACAGATGGTTCCCCACCCTTCCTTTCCTTCTCCCATTCACAACATAACCCCCCCCAGGCTCTCTCTTCCTCCACACATTTCTCATCTTCTGTTTTCCTGCCCCTGCCTGTCCCTGGGCCAGCCCTGCTCCATGCTCTGCCCCATGCAGCCTGGGCTTCCTGCCCTGCCTTTGTAGAGAAGCTGGGACAGATGAAAGAACAGGGCTCCTTTGACCCCAGGGACTCTCAGTCCCTCTCTGTGGGGTGGGCAGCACCACTTCCAAGGCAATGTCAACAAGCCAAGGTGGGATTCCATTGATGCACCTCTGGGCCCATGACCATTCCCCAGGCAGCAGGATGAGTTGGAGGAAAAAGCAGAACAAGAGCCTGCTCAAAACACCAGTCCACGGGGGTAGCAGCAGCCCATCAGTGCCAGGCTCCACTGTCCTTCCTGTCCCCTGCCTCAGCTGTGGGGTATCATTCTGGCAGCCCCAGAGTACACAAGCAGGTGGCTATATCCTTCTCCACCACAGCCATTGTGCACTCAGCCACAGTCCCCATCAAGCATCTGGTTTTGAAACAGCAGCAATGGTCAGAGCCAGCCAGAAGGCACCAAGACTGCTGCCTCCCTCTCACCACCCTCCCCAAAAAGCAAAGTGTGGGAGTTTCCAGAAGCAGTGATGGCCTAGGCAATGACAACAGCCTACAAAACATAGCAGGTTTTGTTCCTGGAAAAACAAGCGACTCCGTAGGAGGTAATCATAGAATCACAGAACGTTATGAGTGGGAAGGGACCCACAAGGATCAAGTCCAACTCTTGCCCTAGCATAGGACAGTCGCAAGATTCAGATCATGTGTTTGAGGGTGTTGTCCAAATGTTTTTTGAATGTTACCAGGCTTGGTGCCATGACTGCCTCCCTGGGGAGCCTGTTCCAGTGCCCCACCACCTTCTGGGTGTAGAAACTTTTCCTAATGTCCAACCTAAACCTGCCCTGGCACATCTTCCTGCCATTTCCTCTGGTCCTATCATTGGTCACCAGACAGAAGAGATCAGCACCTGACCCCCCTCTTCCCCTTGTGAGGAAGTTATAGACCACGATGAGATCTCCTCTCAGTCTCTTCTTTTCCATACTGAACAATCCAAGTGACTTCAGCCTCTCTTTGTATGGCTTCCCCTCTAAACCCTTCACCAATTTAGTGGCCTCCTCTGGACACTCTCCAGTACCTTTAGATCCTTTTTATACTGTGGCACCCAAAACTGCACCCAGTACTGGAGGTGAGGCCGCACCAGGGCAGAGTAGAGCAGGACAATCACCTCCCTCAACCAGCTCGCAATGCAGTGCTTGATGCTTGATGACACAATGAGTAAAGGGCTCTCAGTGAGACTTCATTCTCCTCAAGCACCCCCAGGTGCTGGGTGTAGAGGTGACGCTAACTTCTGTCTCACCCCTCTTCCCAATGCTGCTCTTCTCACTACCCTCCCCTTGTTGGCCCTGAAGAAGCTGGTATTTCCCATCAGCCCACTCTCGCAGAAGGGGAATGAGTTATGGCTGCCCTATCCCAGGCACTGCTGCTCCATCACTGTAGAGTCCTTCCTTTGTATTGTCTGTTAGGGCGTGATGGGCCTGCTGCTCACAGAACTAAAGCTCTGTGCAGTGATGTGGGTTTAATCCTTCTGACACACCTGCTTACAATCCGGTACCTAGAAGATTTGGCATGTATGGGTGAACCAAGTCACATATATAGCATCTTCCTCTGCCCAAGTCAACTGGGTCAAGAAGTCTTGCCATGTGTTTGGAAACAGATGCTAAGCATGCAGCTAGCAACCTTCCAGCTGCACCAGTAAAGCACGTGCTTCTTGCTCTGAGAGCCTACCTCTGTGCTGCAAGCCACTTTCTGGCTACCACCTGGGATAAGAGGGAGGTCAAGTGTCTGAAAAGCTGCAGAGGTGGGCAGAAATGATGCAGCAGGTTTTCCTTCAGGGAGAGCTCTGGTCATCATCAACCAATGAGTGCTGACCATGCTTCAGTACTGCATCCACACTCTGTGACTTATCCCTGCAACACTGACCAGCCTTCAAGAGAAACTACTGGACTTCTGGATAGTCTTTATGGCTCAGACAGTCCCACCTAGATTGTGCTGGCATGTGCCTTCCCCCACCACCTCTGAGACGTCTGTCATTCTATACCAGTGACCCAAGAGGCCTCTTGCAAGACCTTCTTGAACTACTGGTGTTTTAGAAAGCCCTCCTCAGAACCTGGAAGCTCTCTGGAGCAATCAAATCCCTCATGACCACAAGCAAGGGGGATTCTCCCTGTTGAGCCCCACCTGAACAAAACTCCAAGTGCAGGCAGAAACCTTATCACTGCATGGAAGGATCGTCCCTGCAGAATCACTAAAACTGGGGACCACCGGGTCTATGGTCAGTGAGTCGAGGTCAACCCCACACTGCTTGCCTGGTGTAAAGTGTAGAACACCCAGATTATACCACCATCTCCTACTTCAGGCAAGTCCCACAAGAGGGTAGTCCCCTCCAACACCTAGGTCCACGGAGATACCTCTGAGGCCTTGACCTGTGACTCTCTATCCAACTCACACACCACTTCAGTAAGCTTTGAACAACCAGATGACCTCCCTTGAGAACACTTCTGCACATTTATGCATCAATTGCTTAACTTCCTTCCCCTTACACCCAATCACAATACATAGCTGTAGGACCACTCGTTGTCAGGAGAAGACGAGGAACCCTGGTGGCCAATTTCTATTCTGAGCTAACTCCATAGACCAATGTGAACTTCAGCTGGAAAAATCCTCCATCAAGCAGAAGGTACAAGTTTGTTCACAGGACCCCCAGACTCATGTCTCTTATGCAGTGAAAAGGCGACTGGTATCTTTGTACATCAAATATGCCAGTCGTCTGACTCCTCCAGAACTTGTTATACTTGTTCTGGCTACACTTCTCACATCTTTCCCCATCCCAAGACCTAATAAATTCTGGGCCCTCTTTATCAACTTCAGTGTTTCTCACCAAGCTGGCTACATCCAGCTCCAGGAGAAGCAAAAACCAAGATCCCAGCAACTAGCAGTGCTATTTCTATTCCCCTGTTCTGGGCAGGGCATCACGAGGCAGCATCCACCAGTCCCTGGATACCATGGAAATACAGAGGTGCTCTGTTCACTGTTCCTCTTTGATCCTTATTTTTCTGGTTTTAGCCTGTTAGTCTTTACCTTGTTATCTTTTCTTATTTTTTCTTTTCCTCCAGTCCCCCAACCCACCTCAGTGATTGTCTCCTTTTCTTCCTGGTTTCTTTTCTTCACTCTCTTCCTCTTTTGGAGGGCAGTGGGAAAGTAGGCATTTAGCATTTGTGTGGGATGTATATCAGCTTGTCCCTAAAGTGGGAGTGGATGTGTGAGAAAGAGGGTACGAACATGGGAAACACTAGTGATATTTTCCCAGAATACTTGTGCTAGCCTCCTGCAATTTACACCCCAAGAATTTCCTGAGACAGAGATGTTGCCTCTGCATTTAGTAATCTTTAAAGGAGTTTTCGTCTATCCAGCTGTTCACTTTTTAAACCAAAGAAAACTTTTAGTATCCATAGCATCCTGTGTCAAGGAGTTCCACAATTTAACTCTGCATTATAGGAAGAAGTGCTGGCTTTTGTTTGTTTGAAACTTGCCAATTGCTAGTTTCATTTGATGTCTAGATTCTGTTTTGAAATAGATAATGAAATATTCTTCACTCTTCATTTTCTCCATGCTGCTCATAGCACAGAGAAAATTCATGATTTTACAGATATCCATCGTAACCTTCCCTAATCATCTCTTTTCCATACTTGAGAAATCCCTATCTATTTAAGTGGCTCCTCACATATAAGCCACACCGTACCTTTTGATTGGCTTTGTTGTCCTTTTCTTAATCTTTTCCAGTTTGATTATGTCCTTTTTGAAATGGGAGTGGGCAATCAAGGACAACACATTATATTCAAAATAAGGGTGTAGTATGGATTTATGCATAGTATAATGCTGTTTCTCATTTTATTCTCTGTTCTTTTCCTAATTACTAACATTTGATTGGCATTTTTACTGGTACTGAGAATTAAGCTACTCATTATAACCCTAAGATCTCATTCTAGCATGAAAATAGTAAAACTAGAACCTTCATATGTAACACCAGAATTGCTTTGCCTGTGTGCATAATTTTACATTTATCTACACCAAATTTCACCCATAATTTCAACACCTAGTCATCTGATATTGTGAAATCCTTTTGCAAATCTCTTTTTTTGCAAACAAAACACAGCTTTTTCTTTGCTCCCCCAAATGACTACTGTCATTATCATATTTTATTACCTCATTATTTACTCCCCTTATCATTCAAGGATATGCACAAATCTGAAAAAATATCCCTGTGAAAACTGGCCATTTCATGCTAATCCTTGTTTCCTATCTTTAGCCAGCTACTTAATAATTTCAGGAACTTCCCTTTGATTCAAGAGCAGATTCATGTCTTTAACAGCCTGGGGTGAATGACCTTTACGAATGTGCTTTGCAAATCCAAGTAGACTATAGCCATTGGATCTCCTTTGTCAATATGCCTGTTGACTCCTTCCAAGACTTATAGGGCATGATATCCCTTAACAACAGTAGTGTTAATGCTTCCTCAGTGTATCTTATTTGTCTATGCATGTACTAATTCTGTTCTTCAGAGTAATGTTTATTAGCTTGCCTGCTAGGCGTATCTTGTTTACTAGACTGTAGTTTCCCAGATTTCAAAATCATTTTAAAATGTGGCATCACATTAGCTACCTTCCAATCTTCTTCTACTAAAGTAATCAGAAGGCGTTACAAATCATAATCAGTAGTTCAGCTCTTTCAGCCTCAAATTTCTCCAGAAGTCTTGCAAAAATACCATCTGATGACTTGTTACTCTTTTGTCTATCTGCTCTACAACCTCATTTACTGAGGCTTTGATTTGAAACTGACCTTCTGATGCATCCCCAACAAGGAAAAGTCCCGCAGGAAAAACTTCCTCAACTTCCTCCACAATGAATGGATACAGAATTTTTCTTTGTTTGTTTGAGGTTGAGAGTGGGGTGGTGTTCTGCTATGATCTTAATCTTTCTGAGTCACCTGAAGCCTCTTTATTGGTAACGCCATGCACCAAGTCCTCCTAACTATTGCACAAGGCAAGTTACTTGTCTTTTACAGGCTCTTTGAATGGCTCCTGATGTAAACCCCACACGTAGGGTGAAATGAAGTCCTTGTTACTACTGAGTTTCCTGCCTTCACAGCCTCTTTGATCTTCCTGTGGCTGTCACAGCTTCCTGTCACCATCTTAGCCAGTTATCATGAATGGTCAGTAGTGTCAATCCCTAAAACTATTTTTTCCCACGTGGAATGTCAATCCACATGCTAGCCATTTGGATCACCAAACTATTTTCTCCAATTTAGTTAAAGAAATTTTGAACTGAAACTTTCCCCATAAGCCATGCTTGATCAGCATCTGTGGATACAACCACATCTTCCCAGGATACAGGAACTACATTTCCTTTAAAAGTCTTGCAGCTTAAACTCACAGAGAAACAACCTAATCATCTACTCTGACCTCCTTAAAATAAGACAAGCTAAATGTATTCACTTTGTTAATTATACTTTCTGTCGCTGTGCTTCAACTAGAGCATTATTTTTTTTAATCTTGATTTTTTATGTGTTCAGGTGACAGAGGACTCAGCACAACTCTAAGTAAATTATTCCAATAGTTAAGTAGTTTCACCATTTGATTTTTTGCCTCATTTCCAATTTGAATGTATCCACCATCCTTCCATCACATCTTAACTGTTTTCTGCCAGGTTGAAGAGTCAGACAGCTTTTAGGTCTTTTTCTTCACTCAGAGACTGTCATCAAGTCACTTCTGTAAGTTTTTATTCATGGTTCCATGATTATTTTCTGGCCATTCTTCAGTTTTGCAGTACTTCTCAAAGTGATAATAATAGAATTGGACAAAGTAGATGAAAAATAGTATTTTTCACAAGTGCCACATGCAGAGAAAATATAACCTTCTGTCCTCCTGTTCAATATTCAGCTCTTAATAGATCAAAGAACCACATTAGCTTCTTTGGCTGCAGCATCACAATAGTCGTTGTTGATCTACTGATTATGCGTTCAGATAGCTATAATCCTTTTCAGTGTGACTGCTTTCTAACATAGAGCTCTGGCCCTGTAAATACTGTTCGCACTCTGCCATTAGATATATGAACTCATTATTTGGTTAGATTGAAACACTCACTGTCTGTCAAGATTCAGTACTCCAAATAAATCAAACTGTTCCATATCAGTGATTTATCCTTTTCATTTGTATTTTCATTTTTACCAGTTCTTCCAGTCTCTGTAGATTCAAACAAGTTTATCAGTATTTTAGATTTCCCTCAGGATTTTGAGGAATTTGTTAAAATCACACAGTTCTGACAACTGTACTGAGAAAGGTGGGATCATAGAAGAAACATAAGCTTTGCAACCACGGTTCTTTCTTTGTTACTAATTTGCTATCTATTGAATTTTGATGCACTTAAAATGTACCATATTCATATATTATTAGTCAAAGAATCATGTGATACTAAGTTGGTTGCTAACTGATTAGTGTTTTTATCTTTTACCAATCTAGTACTTTAGATCCATTACCATGATTGTGCGTAAGGTATTTCTATCATAGAAGTACTTGGCTGCAGAGTGTCATCAAAGTCAAGAAATTAACTTATCAGAGAATGGTTTGGGTTGGAAGGGACCTTTTAAGGTCATCTAGTCCAACCCACCAGCCCCCCTGATAAACTAACTTGAAAGGATACAATTTGCATATACCCATTCTGACTGGAATATTATCTTTCTAATATTTTATTGGGAATTACAGCAGACTGACAAAATTAAGTACCAAGGTAATCTCACTGAACTTTTAATATTGTGATAAAACCCCAGTTTTTCACTTCCAGATCTTCCTTGCTGTTTCAAGACTTACTGAGAAACAAAGCTTTGACTTTTTAACCAACTGCTTAAAAACTCTCTAGAACAATTTATCTTGAATTGGCAGTTGTAAGTATCAGTCTAAAATAGTGGTTTGCTGTTGGAGAGCATATCCTTGTTAAATGAGCTATAAAGTATTTTCCTCCTACTTCCCTCCAAAAAAAACAGGTCTAAAATATTTATTGATTAGTTCACTTTTTCTCCTTCAATACATGTCAGTCTATAGAAGTCAGACTCCCAGCTCTACCATGCCAATAAAATACCATTCATTACTTTATTACTTTTCCCATCAGCTCCTTTGTAATTTCTCTTATAATTCTCTCATATTGCCGCCCATAAGAGTTCACGAAATCAGTATGTTGCCCTTCAGTTTTGTTCCTCAAAATCACATCTATTGTGTTGCCCACAAAAAAAAAAAAAAAAAAAAAAAAGAAGTCTTAGGTCAATCAGCAACATGCCAAAGACTGTTTTCTTATACGAACAACCGCTGCCGATACACTTATCTCACACGTTTTTTACTATGCTTTCCTTATAAAGCTAGGCTTATCCATTCATGCTATTTGGTAGCCCTCTCCCCACAACAACTTAGAAACCACTAGGCTATTTCAGTAACCCTGACAAGAAAGAGACGGGTCTCAGAGATGACCAGTTCGTACACACTTCACGACAACCGGCTACCAGGTCCAGGAGACAGTCTCTGTTCAGATCCTCACTGGCAGAAATAAGTTCTTATCCCAGAGCTCTTTAGTTGAGTTTTTGAAGTGATCAGATTGAGAACTGCTCAAAAGAAGAAAGGTCAGACCGGGAAGAAGTAGGAGTAAGGTGAGACCAAGCACAAAGCAGTCTGATCTGGAAGGACAGGCATCCCTTTGTCCCGCTGTTCTGCTTGTCTGTCCCTCAGGTACGAGAGCAACAAGACACCTGGATGCCTTTCTTCATGTATTCCAACAGTTTCACCCACACTGCCTATGAAGTGAAGGTTTCTACACAGAGCTCTGTGCTCCTTCCACCTGTGGGCATGCAAGTAAATTAATATATCCCTAATGCCATGACCCCGTTCCCTTCGGCATTACCATCTCCTCTCCTAGGCTCCTCCTTCTCTTTATGTCTTTTCACTGACTCACACGTTGAAGGCGAAGGAGGGAGGAACTGGACACTGGGCCCCCTTGATACGATGTATGTACGCAGACTGGATGTCTCAGTTTTTCACACTCCAAGTGCATAGACTACACTTGCCGTACCAAATCTCACTCCACACACCTTCAGATCTGCGGGGGGGTGAGTAAGGAGAAAAACAAAGGGGATGTTCACTGATTGCTCTAGCTGCTTTCCCTCTCTCCTGTCAGTCTCCTGTCCTGCTCCCACTCTGCTGAATCTAAAGTGGCTGGATTAGAAGTGGGTGGTCTTTGAGTAGTCTTTGGCTCCATTTCTCCTACTGTGCATGCTATGAGCCATTCATTTACACTTAGTATAGCACATCTGGAGTTATCATGGTGAGGGAGTTTGTGGTGCATGGTACTCCCAGTAGTTAAAGGAAAGTGGTGATGTGGGAAAGGTATAGGAGTATATTAACAACATGTAGAAGACCTGGGGTCCTCTGGCAGTACAGGACTAAAGCAACAGGTCTAACCTGACTCAGAAAGGCAACAACTCCAGGGTTTAGATCCTAAGCACAAGATCACAGGATAATTCAGGTTGGAAAGCACCTCTTGAGTCCAAATTCATGCTCAAAGCAGAGTTAGCTATGAGATTTGATCAGGTTACTCAGGACTTTACCCAGTTTGGTCTTGAAAAGCTCATAGAATGACCACTGGCACAGCTCCCAGCTGGATTTTGCAGCCTTAACTGCCCAGCAACCTCAGTGAAAACCTCTTTTACATTCACTGAAATTGAGTTCCAGCTATGATGAGAGTCACTAGGCAGCTCTCTGGGAACTATAATGGGGTAATTATCACCAATATACAGACTGACTTGTAGCTATTAGCAGAGGCAGGAGCCAGCTGCATTACTCGTTGTGTAACTGCTATCATGCCATGTAACACAAAGCACACGTATGACACTGAGGTGTGAGTGGGTGCATCTGTGGAGAAGGTGACTGTGTAACATTTTAGCCTTTTAAGATCTCTTTTCAGCTTTTTTCATACTCCAGGAAATCCTAATCTGATCATTGCCATAGTGATTTCTAGTGTCCTCTATAAGACTGAAAGATGTTTTATGATTCCATTTCAATTTTACACATAGGGAGCTGCACTGTTATGACCCTCTCAATTACTTTTCCCCAGGGAGAAGTAACCAGAAAACTCATATTTAGGAAAGAAAATGTAAAATTGCACATCACTAAACATGTGCAAACTATGACATCTAACTAGATCATAGTAAAACGTCCCTGTGGGAGATGAAGAAATCATGTGGCTTGTTTAAAATTGGAATGGAAAAAGGCCCGGAGCAAGCTCAGGGCACAATCCTGCACTGGCCCTTGTGTGGTGAATAAACTAAATGTGACTGATTACAAGCTTTCTATCACTAATTAAACTCTCCCAGCCCCCAATTTCTGAGTTCAAAATCTGCTACATTCCCGCAAATTCCAAGGTAAAACCAATACAAGTGTCCCACCCTTCTTCTATCTCTAGGACCTACTTGGTCTAGGAAAAGCAATATAGGGCCTGTACATTGAACTAATTCTGCAAAGATCTGTTAAACAGATACACCATACAGCAAGAACACAAAGCTCTACTCATGCTAGTATGTTAGTTCCCACTCACACTCTAGAGCTCAGACCTAGCACTTAAAACCACTGATTTCCCAAAATAGGTCTGAAGAATCCACTCAATAACTCCAGTAAGGCTGGAGTGAAAAATCAAGGCTGCTAAGTAAGAATTGCTCCAAACAAACCTCCTTAGGTGGAGGAGTCCAAGTAAAACTCAAGGATCCCACCTTCATCCAGTCCAACCTCTGGGACTCAGAACAGATGAAGAAAATTCCCAGTTAACTGTATAAATAGGTCCCTAATGTCCACTGTGCTCTCACCATCTAGAATAAATCTATATTGCATAAACCAAGTCACTACAGTATGGAAAGTCCAGTACCAGTACCGTTAAGTACCGTCTATATTTAAGGAGTACAATTTGCAGACCAAATGAATTTTCCAATTAGCATTATCCCATCATCATTGTAATGCATAGATGCTTTTTATATTTTCATCCATGCCCACATATCTGTATGACATTTATAAATATATATATATTTATGTGAATGATACTTGCAATAGCTCAGTTATACAAGGCTTTTTGTAAGACAGATTCCAGGTCACAGATCGTAAAAATGCTGCCACGCACAGGAACAAATACCTCCGTGGTTAAGTATGACAGCTTAACCACATTTCGGAGTGGAGAATGGATGTTACTACACGCATGTCTGTTATTTATTTGAACGGTATTGTGGGGAGAGGGAACAAGAATTAACGCTGCTAGTTCAGACACACATTGGTAGAAGGGGTACAGATAATGTGCCAGCTAACAGGATGATAGTGTCCTTGGCAGTGTGTATGTGTGGAGGATATGGGAAAGACAGTAGAGGGAGGCAATACATGCTTTGACATGCTACAGACACACAGATCCAGGTGAGCTTGAAAAATCTTAAAGGAAATACCGCAGTGATGTTTGCCATGTGGATGTTGCAGAAGACGCAAGAGATTTCTTTAGGTCATGAGGACGTTTGAGACCAGTAAAAGACATAGGCTAGATGTGGGAATGAAATCCCAAAGTAGAAACTGGAGTCTGTAGTTTGAAGCTTGCTGCTGCAGGAGTAGATGGGTCCCTGGAAGTGCTCCCAAAGAGCTTTCCCATGGAGCCAAGAAGTGTCACAGCACCAGGCTCTGATACAGTCCCTCAGATTTATTCTGAGGAGGTGGCTCAACTCCAGGCCCTCAGAGGTCTCCCTTTCCTACAGATGTCACAGTGCCCGTGTGCTTTGTGAAAGGTTTGAGAGACACGAGCTACCCAACGAGCGGTGTTTTTCTGTCAGAGATTGTTTTGGTGGCTTGAATGACACATCCCCATGTAACTGATGTCTGTGCATGTGATTCGCACAGAAAGAAATTTTCCTGCGGGGAGGAAAGTGAGCCACAGGATGCTGGTTTTACCTGTGGAGACCCGTGCTTGGGGATCAAGGGATGGTTTGGTATCTGCATGTGTGTAGGAGGGGAGAGCTCAGTGACACAGCCTAAAGGCTCGGGATCCTCTGCTGTAAAATGTGCGTGGCCCAGTGGAAAGATGCGATTCCTCCCACTGTGTCCCCTCGCAACGGCTCTGCCAGAGGGAGGGCATTCGGTTGCGTTCGCTGTTCTCCACTGAGGTCTACGCAGAGGGAAGGGGGAGAG
>NW_010324856.1:19000-25383 GCF_000700745.2 Antrostomus carolinensis | reverse complement strand
TTCTATCCCGTTCTCTTGTCTTTTCTAGGCAGAAGAAATAGCCTTGGTGGTGATGTTCTCTTTGTTGGAAAACACCATCCACTTTGTGACTTTATTGTAGAACAGTACAAGACCAAAAATACAGAGGTAGGTAGGTCATACTTGTTTTTAAGGGACTGTGTAAATGGTGAAGGTGGATGTCTAATAAAGTGCTTCAACTGAAAAATTACTCTTTTCTGTAGCCAGTGGATATACCCCCAGAGTTGTGCCATGGAATCCAGGGAAAGCTTACGCTGAATGACAATGCTGTCCTTCCAGATCAGTGAGTATGGCCTTTGGTATGGGTTGTTTGATGCTAAAGGACATTTCCTTCAGTTCTATATGCATTTAAATTAAAAAAAAATCTTTGAGCCCACAACAAGAAACGTAAATGCATTTAGTTCTGAGGCTAAACATGCTTTCCGCTAGGTTTCATAGTAGGTTTGTGTTATCATCAGCATATTAAGAAAAACAAGCAAGTAAAACTTTCATTCTATGATCCTGTTGGGGTTTTTTTATTTTAGAACTAGGCTTTTAAAGCAGCATCAGAGATCTTTAAAGCACTCTAATGTGTGTGTTTAATTGCTGATGAATTTTTTTGTTGTTTGTTATTTCTTCTATGGAAGACTGGTTTTTATGTATTTAGTAATGTTTGAACTTCAATAAATAAGCAGGGCCTATATAATAAAAAGTAGTAGTGATCAGTGGCCTTATCCAGTAAGGTCATGTTGTTTTGGTCTCTTTGCTTTTGTATGAATGATAATTTAATGCAGTGTGATGTCACTTCCAATAGTACATGCTGTCTAAAAAAAAAAAAAAAAAAAATCCAACAACTCTGCTTTTTATATGTTTAAGGCCAGACTAGATGAGGCTTTGAGCAACCTGGTCTAGTGGAAGGTGTCCCTGCTGATGGCAGGGGGATTGGAACAAGATGATCTTTAAGGCCCCTTCCAACCCAAACCATTCTATGATTCTATGTTCATTTTAATTGCATTAAGGAAAAATCCAGATAGAGATGTATAGATATATTTTGCCATTTTCTATGTAGGCTATAGCACTAAATTCAGGACTGTTACCAGCTACACATACAAAAAATGCTGCTATTTTGTGTTTTCGAGAGAATGCATTTAGGTTGAGACATTATCACTGTAATCTTCACATTGTAGGATATGCATTCATTTATCTAAGTTTGCTTAGAGGCATAAGCCGGTGTTCAGTAACTCGTTTGCATTAAATGGACAGACACTCCAATTTCGTTGGACAGATAATGTAGCCTAGGTCACGCTGACTAGTATACATTTCTCCATTCTTGTCATGGTTTGTGAAGAGTATGAGCAAGTCAAAGCTGTTCTTGGAGGGAATAGCAATGCAGTAAAAAGAAAACTCTTCTGGCATTGTCTTTCCTAGATAGGGTGTGAGAAATGGGTATGTTTTTACCTAGAGAAGTAGCTTGCCAGGAATTCTGTGAAGATGAGCAGGCATTTATATTGCTACTTCAAAATAAGTCGTACTTTGCTAAAGAGATTTGGATCAAATTCAGCCAACGTGTGTACAGTTTGTGACCTCTGTGTGTAACATGGGTCTGTGACCATTATGTGCAGTAGAGTGAACAAAGAAAACTGGTTTCTGATGGGCAAGAGTGATTTTCTCAAGCATGTTTGCTCGAGTTGAAGGGGTGAGGTTTTTTGGAGGGAAGAAGGAAAGGGTTAAGATGCAACTGCGTGTCAGCCTATTAAATCTCAGTTAGAAAGGAGACTCTGTAAGTGCTGTGTAAAACAGCTGATAATTTGTTATTATTATTATTTTTATTTTTATTTTTTTAAAGCCTTTTTCTTCCTAGTGAAGCAGCTTTCTCTTCATGGTGTCTACATGTATGTCTGTGTCTATCTCTCTGGTCTTCTCCTGCCTTCTTAGAACCTGTTGGCTTGTTATCATCAACCCTAGCAGTACAGGGAGGTTTCCAAGGTACAGAATAGTACTGAGGTTTGTAAACAGGCTGCTGGGTGGTGGGAAGTGTGTGAAGCCACTGTTAGACACTAGAGAATCTACACAGATCAGCTGCAAAAGTAATAACATGAAGAAATAAGGATTCAGTGATTCCGTTGCTTAGAGAAGTATTGGATTGAGGGGAAAGACAAGTTAATTTTGAAAATCCTTTTATGTGTCGCAGGCTTAGTTGGCAGAGAAACAGGAGTGGTAGCAACAGAGGAAGTGGAACAAATGGTGAGAAATGTGTTACATGACATTTTGACAGAGGTTTTTCCTCTTTGCCAGGGTAGTGGAGTCTCCTGTTCCAATGCTGCGTGATCTTGCACAAAATTCTGCAGTCAGGTAAGTAAACTCTGGGTTTTAATGCAATGGCGTACAAAATAGAGTAATCAAACCTCAGTTTATTCTGGGGCTTTTTATGTTGTTGAATTTGCAATATAATCCATCTCTTAATAAAATTAAAACTTTTATTTGAAACTTTTCTGGTTTTCTGTGAGGATTGAATCCAAGATACTAGGTTGTAACACAGCGGGCTTGGGTTAGGATGGTTAAGCAGAGTTTGCATAGTGGCGTGCCCTGGCGGAGTATCCAATATGGTCGTTTCTCAGTGTATCAAACCCAGTGTGTTTCATCCCTTCAGAAATACTTCATCTTTCCTGCTGTTGTTTTTCTGCTCACTCTCTGTTGGGACTTGGGTCTTTGGCAAGCAAAGAGCAATGACTACAGAACTTGATAGTCCATATCCAGCCTTTTAAATTAAAGAAAACCAAACGTTCAGGAGAACAAGCCTCTGACAGAATTGGGTATTGATTGAAAGTCCTCCAGCTCTTGATTTTTGCCTCTTGGATTTTTGTCTTGTTTTATACTTAGCAATTCCCAGAGGATGCCTGAGAATATAAGCTTTGTGTCTTTAAGAAGTAAAGGAGTAGTGGTAACTGTGAATGTGATGTTTGGGAAAGAAATTTCATATGAATAAAAACCAGTGCAGTTTCCAAGAGTATATCTTGGAAACGTGATCACAGAATATTTTAATTACTCTTGCACTTGATAGCAAATTTCCGTAGATCTAGTGTGTTATGTGTCATTCTTACTTAATTTGGCACAGTATAATAAGTACATAGTGCCTGAGCCTATAACCTTTCACTTTTGAGCCACAGAAGATACTTGAGACACTGAAAATCACTTGTGATCTGTCTACGTATTTTTTTTTTTTTTCCTCCAGTGAAGCATAGCTTGGCTCAACTAGAATTATTATCTACATGCAGTAACAAATGCTAAGTTGTGGCTTGTCAGGAAATTGTAGAAAGGATGTTCTGAAATGGTATTTAGTTACTTTAAGTGATGAGTTAAAGGTAGCTTTTTGACTTTTTTGACTTCCCATCTGCCACTGTCAGGAGGTTTGAATTGTTTTATGCTTCTGTCCATTTCTCTATTGCAAGGATTTTTCTTTCCTGTCTTTGGAGATAGTATGAGCAGTCATGATTCTGCTCTTCAGTTCTTATGACTTTGGCTGAATGTTCCAAGGGACCATTATTCTCTTTCTTTTGAGTCTCATTCATTCTCTGTGCTGAAAAACAATGTATTTCAGTTGGAAGAGTGAGATTATTCTGCTTAGTAGTTTGCTTTTATCTTTCTTGGCATCACAAGCATTCTTCTGTATGAAATGGTACGCAGAGAGAAAACAGGAAGCAGGCTGGTGTACTTCAAACATGTCCCTAGTGGGACCTACCTGAGACCTGGATACTTACACCAGGAGACTGGAATTGCTAGGAGTATGGATGAATTTTCCTAGAGCGAACCCAAACTGCTATATAATGCATTGTACCAGCAGAAATTAACCCTTCAGCCACTTTTTGCTCTATTATTATATAGTTTCTCAAATACTAGGCAGCTCAAAATGCAGGATCTGCAAGATGTCACTGAAAATAAGTGTATATCCCTCCACAGGAACTGCATGCAACTGCAAAGCTGCCTTTCAAAAAGGAAAAACTCCCTGGCCCAGGAAATCCCACTTCTAAGTTCTGTACACTTTGGACTAGACTGCATAGCGAGCTGATAGCCTTCCTGTCTATACTGTGGCAGCCTTTGAACTTAAGTACAATCAGTGCTTTGGCTGGAGGATTTGTACTTCAAGGGTCTGCAGAAGAAACTTCCATTACCATACATAGGACTAACTGCTTTCTAGACATCAAACTTTCTTTTGGGCTGGCTATTGATACAGGGGGAGAAAAAAGTCACTCTGTGGAAAATAATTAAGACATCCCAGTCCAATATAGTCAGTATACCCTTGTGCAAGATGCACTTTGCAGTTTAAGTTGCGGGTTCTTGAATCTTAGCTTTTCTGTTGTGTATTTCACTGTTAATAAAGTAGCAATTACTTTTTAATCTTGCTTATCTTAATTATCAAGTAAACCTAATCCTCAAATACTTTCTCCTAGTATCTCTTTCAAAGATCCACAATTTGATGAAGACTTTGTTTTCAAGGCTATAGTGTTACCTGGTGCAAAGTAAGTATCAGTTGTCAGTTTTCAAACAATTACTTTTTTTTTTTTTTAATTAATCTGAGTATTTGCTGTGATAAGTATTTATGGAACTATTTTTAACATTAAGGAAACCTGCTCCAGTTCTGAAGCCAGGAGACTGGGAAAAAACCAACAATGATGGCAGACCTTGGAGACCGCAGCTTGGTTTTAACAGAGACAGAAAACCAGTGCATTTGGATCAGTCAGCGTTTAGAACTTTAGGGTAAGACTGGCAGCGTTGATACTGACTGCCTTGCTGAGATCACTATACTTGTTTATTGCTTTTTAATTTTTTTAGAAAAAAAGAGGGAGCGGATGAACTGTCAGAAATTTGGAGCTGGTGTTCCATTATGGAAAATTTGCCATGTGATATTTAAGTTCAGTATTGACAAAAACTGTGTATTACTATAATTATGCAGTAATGCCTTGCATTCTTCTTGATTTGGGGGGAGATTACACAGAATGTTAGGGATTGGAAGGGGTCTCAAAAGATCATCTAGTCCAACCCCCCCTTGCTAGAGCAGGATCACCTACAGTAGGTCACACAGGAACACATCCAGGCAGGTTTTGAACATCTCCAGAGAAGGAGACTCCACAACCTCTCTAGGCAGCCTGTTCCAGTGTCCCGTCACTCTTACAGTAAGAAAATTTTTCCTTTATGTTTACGTGGAACCTCCTGTGCTCCAGCTTGCACCCACTGCCCCTTGTCCTACCATTGGACATCACTGAGAAGAGCCTACCTATTTCTACTACATATTTCTAATTAGCTTTCCCACTTTTTTTTTCCGACTTGTTTGGTGATTACTTGCTTGAAGTACAGAAGGTACAGTGAGAATATTGCACACAAGTGATAATTAAAACTATTATGAAGACAGAAATGTCTTTTATGCTTTTAAAAATGAAGAAGTTTTAAAAACCCTTGTATGAAGGTCACCATACAATCGGTGAGATTGGCACTTTTCAAGGCATTGCCACAATCAATTTTTATTAGTTCTCCAAAAGTCCAAGTAACTTTCTCAGGTGCTACGGTGTAGTACGAGTATGCTTCTGAGGACAGGATGAGCGAATGAGTTGGGTTACGTATTACAGTTAAATGCTTTTCCTTCCTGGGGAGGGCAAGGAGACATATGTTTATCAGAGCCAGAAAATAGAATGCTTCAAAAGGAGATTGGATTCTTGGCAAATAAAAGTAAGCTCTGTTAGCAACTGAATGTGGGTGTCTCTTTAGGAAGAGAAAATACTTTCTTCTTCATCTTATGGCTCTAGAGGAGCTGGAAGAAGAAAAAGCACCACCTTTCCCTCCATTTGTATATTTGAAAACAATTCTTCCAGTGCTATACTGGTGAACCATCTTCTCTTCTTCCATATCATAATTATAAAAAAAGTGTAGCTGTGTTATTGATCACACAGTATATCTCATTAAATTGCTGTCCAGGGTGGCAGGCACCACAGGCATCAAAGTCTTAAAGCAAATGTAGTTCTGTACAGGAAAAACAGCAAAGGCCTGGCAAACTGACACACCAGTATTTGCAGATCCCGCATCTCTATTCAGTTCTCACTTCTTGGGAAATGTGACAGCAGTTCCATTTTACTGGACTCTTGCACAGTTTGCAGGAGATACGTGTTTTTCTACTTATTATGGCTTGCTATAGAAACTTCAGAATTTTTGCTGGGACCAGCTCACAGAGTGGCTGTTTTATTGGTGGATGTGCCTGTGACACTGATCTGTAAGTGAAGTCATTGCATCGTGTTTGTGAACGTCTCCACTGACGCACTGGAGAGAGCTGGGATATTTAATGGGCTGGGTAGCAGCTGTGCTGTAAGATGACATTCATAAAAACATGCTATTTTTTC
>NW_010324856.1:2186-18964 GCF_000700745.2 Antrostomus carolinensis | reverse complement strand
GCCAGGAATGTATGCCAATGCGGTACCTCTTGGAACTTACGGAAGCCCCTACGCCAGACCGCTTCTGAGTGGGCAGCAGCAGATTCCTAAATTGTTATCAAGTAAGTGGGTTCTGCTTTCTACGTTTCTGAGTTTGAAAAATATTATGGTTTTGTTTTGGTCTGTTGCACTGTTACAAATAAAAAGTGGATTCAGGCATCTGTATTCGTTAACCTTGTGTTGTTTTTCTTTATTGCTCTTCTTTTATGGAATTGCTGTAGTGAAATAAGAAAATGGCACTTTGTCTACTAAGGGTTCCTAGTGTCTTTTATCTGGAATGTATTCAGTATGTGGCTGAATCTCAACATCAGCAAACATAAAAGAAGCTTGGTGCTTTGTGTCTGAAAAGAACAACAAGAGGATTCTGGCCACAGAAAATAATTAATACACAAGGCGTGTTGGCAGATCAGGAGAGAATGTAGGACTGACAGAAGAGCTGTGGTTGGTGCTGAGATGCCAGACTGAACCAAAATTGCTAATTCACAGTCCTGTATTGGCTTCTCCTGCCTGCAGTAAGTCTTGCAACTTCTGACAAATTGGTGGTAGGAGATGGTCAGGAAGTCAGGGATGTCACTGCTGTTGGCTTGGTGAACAAGGGGGTCACTGGAAGTGGTAAGGTAAATCCTGTGTGACCCAAAGTGAAGTTCTTCATCCTGGGAAGGAATTGCTTGTGCAGAGGGCTCACAAAAAGGATGCTAGTGCAGACTCCTTTTTCTTTGCCTGTGATCGGGAGCTATGATTTTGTAATGGTGGGATAGAAACAGGAGGAAACTTGGCAAAAATGCCTAAAAAGGTGCTTTGAAGTAAGAAGTTCCCACTGTTTCTTGAATTCTGCAAGTGTTTGGAATTTAAACATCTGACACTGATCAAGTTTGAACTCCAGCATTTTGTCACATATAGAAGACCAGATTACTGCATAGTGAAGCTGTTAGCCTTTAAATACTTGCATTTTTGCTGCATGTGAAATGGCAAATAAATAATATTGATGGTGACTCTGAATTAAACTTACTGTCCAGTCCCAAAGTAGGTGAAGTGCAGTTGAGTAGTGGGTGCAGAAGCTTTCTTGTGTGAGGAATCAAATTGGTTTAAGTGGAGAGACAGATTGAATATGAGAGCCTGGAGCTATTAAGTTTGATTAAAAGAAAACAAGTGGTTTTTTAAACAAACAAGAAGTATGATCGATCTAACAAGAAGAGTGTGAGGAATGGGAAGGCAGAACTACAAGACAGGCATCACATTTTTGTATTAATCTCCAAAAAGAGAAAGTCTGCTTTGTTTTCAGAAGAGAGAAAGTATTTGTGAGCCTGTCAGTCCCTATACTGCTGCTCGAGTCTTCCAAAGCTCAAGTCTTGATGCTTTGTGGGAAATACTTATTTCAAAGCAGCGTCCTCTGCCTTACCTACATGGAGCTGATCTTGCCAATTAGGTACTTAAAAAGCTCTCATACTCATGCCACCTGAGTGCCTTGTGTTGTGTAGGAAGCACTCCACATGCAAATATGCCCCAATGCCATAATTCTTTCAAATTGAGGAGGCTTGAATCCACTGAAAAATATGAAATCCCAGTCCATCTGTTTACTTCAGAAAAACTGTCTGGTGGCTTTTCCTTCACGTATCACTTTCTCCCCTCATCTCCTCCCTCTTCCTCGCCCTCCAATTCCCTTGGGCATCCCAAGTTGCTGTTCTCCAGGTGTGCCTGACAAATCTGAAAGCAAGGCTATTTTCCCCACCCCACCACCCTCCCCTGTTGTGCCACTTTCATTATCATTGCTTTTTTTTCCTGTTAGGCAGAGGTTGATCTTGTACTTTCCTGTTTGTGCAGTAAAAAGAGATGCCAGGTCAACCTGCTGGTCCCTGCAGCTGCCATTGCAGCGCGTTGACTCACACGCTGCTGGCGGTCGGTCGTCGTACGAAGGCTTTTTCACAAAGCTTTTTCACAGGGGTTGTGTGCCTGCCATTGCTCTCCGGGGCTCTTAATCATGTAGTTGAGAAGCTGGTTCCTGGCACTCTCTGTTTTCATGGGAGATTGCAGCGCAACATGCTCCAAATGTATTCTTGGTCAGGTAATTTTGTTGTGCTTCTCCTGCTCTTCTAGGAGACTAATCTTAAACTCTAATTAACTTCTGATTTAAACTGACCACAATGTGAAGTTTTTACAACTAATTACAGCAGTGGTTGACTTGGTATTGAGAGATCATCTTTCTTTCAGTGCCTCATTATTTAACTGAGGCATGAGGACAGTTGATCTCTCAGTCAGTGGGATGGACGCAGGTTAAATAGCGCAAGGGCTGTGCTTGCTGCCTAGAAGGAAGTCCAGAAATGCATCCTGCTGCCTGACTGGTGAGTGGGTCAAGTCCCACCCCAGGCTACCTGGGACTATCAATAGCAAGTGAACCACGTGTGTCTTAACTCATCTTCTACCAACTAGAGTCAGACTTGCTTAAACCCTTGTTAGAAGAATACCTCCAAATGTCATAACCCACAGTTTCTGCTGCGATCAGTCTTTCAGACGTTCACACTGAAGGATGCTTCTGCAAATGGGACTGTACCCCAACACTGTAACACATCCTGGATTATGGGTTGTGTGGGTCTAGTGTCGAGCAAACCTGTGAAGGTGAGAGCATGTCAGCAACTCTGAACCTCACTGCAGTAAGTGGCAGTCTTCTTGTTGAACAGGAATAGTCTGCATGGACAGTGCTTCTGCTACAGTGGAAATTTGTGGTCAGATTTGAGTGTGTAGGCCAATTTCACCGAGATGGCATTCTGTCTAGGAGTACCAAAAGGTTTTCCTAGATCTTCACAGCACAGCTATCTTCTTGCCTTTTGGAGTCACCCCCTTCGGTTCAAACACAAATGTCTCTGTCAAAGCACAGATATCTTCAACTCGAAAATAACATTTGAAGGAATAGGAAGGCATATGTTGAATTTTCTTAATGGGGCAGGTTGTGTGTTCTGTCAAAGTCGTGTTCGTCAGCTCTCTAATTGTCAGAGAACAGCTGTATGCTGCGGCATAATTGGACTGGGAAGCATCCTGAACCCACACATTCCTGAAAAACTAGAGCGGATGTGGTTAAAATTCCCATGTTTTGTGGGATTGATGCAGAGCAACTTTTCATTTTATGTCTTATGCTTTTGTATGTATGATGATGTAAAATTAGACTCTAGAAAGGCAATGCGGTCAACCAGAGTGCCATCTCTTCCTCAAGAGCCTGCTGTGGGTGTTCCTTACTGTTGTTCTCTGATTTGACTTTGATGTGCCAATTTTCAGTTGATGAATAATTGTCTGTGCTGATAACTTGGGGAGTCAAGTGCAGTATGGCAGTACTCTGTGAATGGCATATTTGGTTTCTGCAGCACAGGATATCTGATTTATGACTTTCATTTCAGTCAGTAAACTTGTCAATTAGCTGCATTTGAAAAGTGATTTTGATTAGTGCAATCAGTAAACACAAAATCTCATCTTTGATTGCCACACTGATTAGATAAATTGTTACTTGAGGAGCTGCTAGAGAAGGCAGTTTATTTGGCCCTATAGCTCTAGGAAATGCCTAAGTTTTGAAGACTGAAGAAAATATTAATTGTCATTTCTTCTCCGATTTTACACCTTTTTGAAATGCAATTTACTGCTCTGAGCTTTTTCTCTTCAAAGATTGTTGTCTGTCAGAGCCATACAAATGAATAGTAATAAGGTGGCTTTAAATATTTTTATTATTATTTCATTACTCCTTCTTAAATTGTTCCCTAGGGCTGCAAAAAGATGTGGTTACAGCCGGGGAGCTGGGTCCTTTCTTTTTCAAATGGAAAGAAAGTGATTAAATAGGACACATGTTTTTAACTAACCCTTAAGCAGAGGTCTGTCTGAATGGGAAACACTGTACCAGGGTGAGACCGGCATCATCTCACTGGGTTTCTCACTAAAGCACCATTTGACCCTGACAGTGGAATGGAAAATGTGCTAATAAACTGCCATTAAAATATGAAGTTCTGACTAGGGAGGGACAGACCGTATTAGTCTATATAATTGTCCGGATACACGGGGGTCTTGCCTAGCTCAGCCTGCACAGAGAAGGGTGAGGGAATATAGTTGGGTTTTTTTTTTTCTGGTGGTTTGTGTCTCCCAAGCAAGCAAAAGGAGAACTGAGCAAGGCTTAGGACACATGCAGGTCTGGTTGTGGTGACAGAGCCAAAACCTAGCCCTCATTCTGTTGGCTGCAGGTGAAGAACTACAGGTGTAGTAGCTACAGATGGAAGGGCTTTTGTGCATCTGAAAATGTTTTCAGCAGAGCGCAGTTCTGCTGTGTTGCATGTATTTCTGTGGTGTTGGTGTCCATGAAATTTTTGAAGTTATTACAAATCAAAAGTCATTTTGGGGTATTTCTTGGATTGAAAGTAGTGACACTCTTGGACTTTGTCAATCTATTTAATTTTTCAGCAATTTGATCTTTTTACCTTTTTTTTTTTCCCTAAAGCTTTCAGTTTCTTTCCCCCAAAGTAGCTGAAGACAGCATTATGGGCCTGGGTTTTCTTGTGTTGCACTACTCTTGTATTCAAAGGCAAATACAGCATCACTAAAGCATTGTATTAGTACAGCCTGTTTATGCACATTAAAGTAATAGAATCATAAAACCGCCTGGTTGGAAAAGACCTTTGAGATCATCGAGCCCAACCATACCTGTCCACTGCTAAACCATCTCTCTGAGCACCTCATCTACCCATCTGCTAAACACCTCCAGGGATGGTGACTCAACCACCTCCCTGGGCACCCCCTTCTAGTGCCTGAGGACCCTTCCAGTCCGTGTAATTCACAGGCTGATCAGTATAAAGGTGACCCATGTCCATCTTTAGTCCTTGTGATGCTTTAGACTTCAGTGTATATGACATAACCCATTATACCTGATAACGAGCATCAGTTGATAACAGTATATATGTCTGTGTGCATGTGTGTGTATGTTTGTAACGTTTCATAAATAAATAAAATGCAGCGTACACCCTTCTACAGCCCAGGCTGTCGCTGGCAGGGTGGGCTAGATCAGCTCTGCCTGGAGAAAGCCCAGGTGGGAACAGCAGAGCTTCTGGGGATCAGATTTTATTTCTCCTGATGAAGTGGTGTCATTTCAACAGGGGCTGCCCACTCGTTCCAGTACTGCCATGAAAAGTTTCTGTCTGGGTCAGACTGCTACAGCCTGCTGACAATCCAGCTAGAGTTAGGAGAGAGGCACAGATTTTTCCTCTGACAAATTTTTTCCTCGTGTTTTATTTCAAATTATCACAAAGCTTTGGTGTACTCGAATATTGGCAGTTTAACAGGGTGCTACTGTCCCACAGCAGCGGGTCCATTAGACAACTTCTGGAACCAGCTGTTGAAATTAGGTCACACTTAAACACCATTGAAAACAATCAAAGGTGTCACTGAAGCTGAAGCTTTTGATTGATGCACAATTTGAGTGTTGTGGACTGACCGGGGAGCTATTGATTAGCTGTTTCTTTTATCCTGTTTACTGACCAGTTTATGTAGAAGAACAACAACCGTTTAATTGCGTGTCCTGTTAAAGCAATGTTGTTACTGCTACGTCTTTGTAAAGAGTTTAGTTTGGATGGAGGAAACAATTGAGAAGTGGGTGGTCTTTTTCATTACAGTTTCTTATAACTGCAGTGCTTATGTCTCTGGCCAAGGTTTTACCCAAAAAGGTTTAATTCAGTCTGATTATCTTGTCTGAGACACTATTAATAGATTATAATCATTATTATTAAGTTATTATCAGTGTAGGTTAACTTTTAAATATATTTTTGCTATCTTTAAATATATCCCAAATATAACATTTAATATATATATATTTAAATACGAATAAAGTGGAACTGTTTGATTTGTTACATATTCTGGTTGTTCTTTTAGTTTGCTTTATAGAATAACTTAACCTAATCAGGGGGAAACTTGCAGATACTGTGAGCATTAAATATTTGTTGCTCACAAACACTATATGTTGTGATGATGCCACAGCAGTGTGTGTGTATATGTATCTATATTTTTTCATATAGTGTAGTGATGAGTGCACTTGTAAGAAATGTAAAGATTAAATAAAGTCTTCAGTTGTTACAGTAACATAGTTTTGCATTTTTTTTAGATACCTGTGAAGTGTCCAGACAGTAACCAATACTAGTTCTAGCAATTAAACTTCATTCTTTTTTTAACTTGAAGCTTATTGGACATATTTATAAAAGTTGCTTTTTGTTAATACTAAGCTTGCCACTGATGGACATAAGGGCTCTATCAAAATCAGCAATAGTAACCAGTGACTTGGTGAAATGTATTTGGTAGTATACCCAGTCTGAGCTTTTCTGGCTGACTTCCTAAAACAAGTTCTCGGGCACGTATAAGAGTAAGTAGAGCACAGTCCGTTAAGTATACTTGCTCTTTTTTGTTTTAACATCTTGTTTTACACTCTAGATCTTAGACCCCAGGAGCCTTGGCGAGGTCCTACGCCCCTGTTTCAACAGACACCGCAGAGGTAAGGCAGGACACACTGAAGTTTTGTAAAATGTGGCCAGGAGGGTGAACTTGCTTCTGCCAGGCTTCACAGCGGGTTTTTTTCCCCCTCTTTGTTTTGAACTTTGTTGTTTAAATTTGTTGAAATCATGCTGTACAGCAGGGTTTTTTTAAGTTAATTAATGTCCATGATTTATTTATATTTTGTGAGTGCAGTATGTGGCGTTCATCCTTTAAAAGGCTTGAGTACTTTGTATTAAAAAAAAAAAAGAAGGCAAAAACACTTTCCATTAAAACTCAGACTTCAAAATTAACTTTACTGTTGGTGCTTTGGTACCGTTCTTGGTTCTTTGGCCTTTATCTTATTGAAGCTTTTGCGATACTATGAAATTGAACACAGAGAGCTTAAAACTGCATTAGATTTTGGACAGGCTAAACAAATTTCTTTTTAGGAGGGCTGTGGAGCTTAATGAGGCATAACTAATGGTGTTCCACTTTTATCATTTCTGTGCTGCAACCGCAGCATTAGTGCAGACTAGCCATTGATTCTTGCTACAAACCTCTTGAAGTCCTAATCAGCTTCTTTGGTACAAGTTTTTCAGGCCTGACAAGCCTATTGTAGGGCAGTGTCACTGTAGGTCAGTAGTTATTAGTTGCCACTGAAAACAGTTTCTTTAACTACTTAAGACTGAACTGAATTAAATGCAGAAGGGACTCAGGGAAGGATTATGGAATCTGCAGTCCAATAAGTGCCATCGAATAGAAGGAATGTGACATGGTTTGATAATAAGGGATGTTTTACATGCGTTCCTTGCATTGATAGGTTGTATGTCCTTAAGTCAGATGGACTTTATAAACTCCAGTGTACCTGTGAAAGCTATGAATAATTATATTTATATTTGTGGAAGAATGAAAGCATATGTAAGATCTTTGAAGTTTCTGCTCTAAGGCACAACTCTTTTCTTTCTCTTTTTTTTATGGTTTTATTTGCAAATGTTAACCATTGAAAATATGAGCTTTGGGAGAATTTATTGAGCTCTCCACATTCACACTTTCCATGGCAACCATTTTGATCCCTATTGAAATAAGTCCAGCGCCCTTGTCCTGTGCCACATCAGTGTGCAATATTGCATTATAAATTAATCTTACATTACAAACTTTTAATATTACTTTGTCCATGGGAGTTGCTATTCCCACACCCTAATTAAGTCAAATTTATATTGTATCATTTTGTGAAATACTGCTACAGGTCTGCAACTTGTCATTCCTCTTACAGTGATATACTTCTGTCATTTTAGTGTGCTGTTTATTTTTACAAAGTGCAAGAGTTTCTCAATTCACATATAAATAACTTTTCAGACAGAAATTCTGTTTGTTTCTCACTTGAAATACACCTTTTTATTACAGTTGTAATAATTTACTGTCTCTAATCAGAATCCATCATAAGGTTACTGTGCTTGGTTTGTGCTAATATTTCAAGGAGTGAGTGACTGCACAGTGCCTGGGTACTTGAGGGCATTTTTGCAGCTAGACGGTGTTTGTGATTCAGTCTGGTAACCTGTCCAGCATGCTTCTAGTGTTGCAGTATTGACCTCACTATTCAGTTCCCAAACTTGAGGAAACTGCTGTCCCCTGAGGTGACTTTAGATTGAAGATGTTATCCTCTTCACCTAGAAAATAAGCTTTAGAAAAGATTAGAGAATCCTGCTCTAGCTTTTGAGTGACAATAGTATATTTACAATGCTTTCCTTCTCTGATAGTGCTTTCTTATACCTCTCGTCATTTAGGAAAATCACTACCTTGCCAGTTTCCGTGCAGAGGATAATAAGTAATTTTGCCATGTTCTTGGAAGGTATTTGATTTGGGAAACAAATTAAACAGATGCTTAGGCCTGATGTTGAGTTAGTTGCCATACAGAGATGAGCATGGAGCCTTAAGCAAAAGTTTAAACAGAAACATAAAGATAGTTAAGCTTGGTGCAGGAAAAAAAATGGCTGAGCCTGTTGAACTGAACCACCCCCCTCCTGACAGGTTTTCAGTTTCCCAGTTAATTCCCCACGAGCTCCCAGTTTCCCGTACTGCTACCCCCAAGGCTCCCCCCACTTGCTGCTGCAGCTTCAGGTCTTCCAGGAGCATCAAGGTGCTGCCAGGGAGAGCAGTGAGGAATTTCTGTTCTCTGTCATCTCTGCTCCCAGGAAGAAAGTAATTGAGGGAGAGGCCAGCCCCTGCTCCAGCCTTTTCAGATTAAATGGGTTGGTAGGAGGCTACGATATCCTTGATTTGTGACATCAAGCAAGGGATAAGCAAGGAGCCCTGTCCCTGGCAGGAGAGCTTTGAGCCTTTGTGCTATTTCAGGGATAGAGTATTGCAGTGGGGGCTAAACTAGCTCTTGTTTCACAGGCTTGGATGGATAAAAACCCATGCTGCTTCTTCATAATCCAAATGATCTTGTCTCCTGCACAAGATTTCTTACTTTTAAATTTAGTGATACAATTGAGTGTGCAGCAAGTAAAATAAAATTGGTGAGTTGCTGTTGAACAGGATACCTTTCAGCATGTCCTGTTCAGGCCTTGGTCCGACTGGGCTGCATTACTGGGGATTACAGAAGATTATTTCATGCACTTGCCTTCAGTGCTGGTGAGCTGATGTGTTTCTGAGGTTACATATACACGTGTGTGTATGTGTGTGTATATATATATACACACACACATATATATATGTATTTGCTACCTGGTTTCCTAGCTGATGGAAATTTGTAATCTGTTGTTAAGGAAATCTTTTTGCTTAACCTCTCATAGAAGAAATTTCCAAAGAGGCTGAGGTTGGAACACAGAAATGTTTTACTGTATAAAGTTTTCTGAAGTTGTATTTTAGCTATCCTATATGTATATGCTTTAGTTAATTTCTAAGCTGTTGTAACTCTGGATAGGGCATTTGAGTAACTCTGCCCATGTGATATTCCAAGTGGCACAACTCTTTTTTTTTTTTTTTTGTCACCCACAAGGCACAGCTTTGCTGCATACAAATCTCTACCTTCGGGTAACTTGAATCACCAACTAATACATCCACTAGATGAACACGAAGTCAATTGCTGTGAGGACTATAATTTTCTGATTTCTGTTTACGCAATGAAAATCTAAAATTTTGGGGTTTTTTAAAAAAATAGTACATAGTTCCATGAATTAAGAGCAGCAAAAAAGTATGAAGTACTTTTCTGGCTTTAAGATCAGAAAATATATTGCAGCTTTTTTCTTTTCCTACTGGATTTATCTCCTGAAATATGTAGTGGTTCTAACTGAAAATTTCCAATTTCACTCTTTCAGGTGGCCTCAAAGCTAAAATGCCTCAACATCATGCTCCTGAAACCACTGTTAACATCTTTAATTAGCTAAATATCCCAACTTTTCACTAAGCAGCACTTTATTAAAATAAGAAGTTTAAACTCTATACCAAATACATATTAAGGTCAAATGGAATTTGTCAAACTTTCCCATTCCAGGCATATAGCAAGTGTTGGCCCATGATCATCAGTCACTGAGTGTATTTATCATAGTCACGTTAGCAGAGTTGTAGAGACAGTTGATGAAAGGTTAGAACTGGAGCTATATAGGTGGTTTTCCCCTGTAGTTTTCCTTAAGGCTGGGCAGTGTATTCTTCCTAGAGTCTGCTGTTTTCTAGGAATAATGGAGGAAATAAAAGTTAGTACTCAAAACACTTAATCAAAAGGAGCATCATGCTTAGAATACTGATTTTGAGTGTTTAGTCTCTGAAAGTGTAATGTGCTATTAACTTTAAATACAGGATTGTTCATCCTAATGAATGATTTGGATAACAATGTGCATTTCCAGAAATACCTCTGAAGCTAAAAATAAAAACTTACAGTTAAGTGTTACCACTTAGCTTTTGTACATGTTCATTTTTACTGTATGTATTGTGTGTACAGATTGCCTATTTATCGGGTAAGACTCATACTTTTATAAACAGGAATCAAGTTATTTCATTTCTGGAGATGGTAGGAGTTTCTCTTCCCTTTGTAAAATTCAGATGGATCTTAATCTGACCAGGTGGAGCAGCTCTCGTACAGGCTTTAGTGTGAAACCAAAAGCAATTTGCATCCAAAAGCAGAAAGCCTTCATGTCCAAAATGCCTGTTCCTCAGTTGCTTAAAGCTCAGTTTGCCCAATATTGTACAGCTGGCTCTGAATCCTCCCTTGATCGTGGAAGTCATACCTCTTCCCTGAACTACATGTATGTTTGAAAGAATATATCAAATTCAGCCTCTGGGTAGGGTTACGCCTCCCAGGCTGAAGTCCCGCCAATTTAATTCAACAAATCTAGGCAGAAGCTCTTTGAAGCCGTACAAAGTAACTTCCAGTTCAGTGGTGCAGCAGGTAAATCAAAGTGCAGTGCTCGTGTTCTCTGCTATTCCTGTCTCTCAGCAGGCTGGCCACACACTGTTCTACTGACTCTCTCTTAAACAGGGGTCAGAAAAGATTAACTCTCTTGACTTTCCAGTGTTTTTTCCTTTACAAAAATATATTGTATTGCAAAACAAAACTGCTCTGAGTTCTGTAAGGAATTGTACCCTTACCCGTGCTCAGCTTTAAAGACTATATCATGGCTGTATAATTTTTCTAAATATTTTTAATCAAACAATGTTTTGCTGTATTATACCTGTTGCTTTATAATTGTAATATTAGAATAGGTACTCGAAGACGTTTAAAACATTTCTTGCTGTTAGTAATCTAGGATGGCAAACTAGGTTATAATGGATGTTGAATTTGTGTTCCCATATAAACTGTACACCAAATGTCAGTCAGTCCATGCCAATTAGTGCTTATGTTGCTAGGTCACCGTGGTCAATTGAAAACGGCATCAATAGAACTTGAAAAGGTTTCTTCCTGATCAGACCTTCTGACATATTGAGCAGAATAATGGATGGGAAAAAGCAGCCAAGGCCCCTAGCCTAGATTCAGAATACTCGTAGTAAGAATTCATTTGCAACCTGCAATTAACTAGAAAGAATGGACTCCCAGAAAGAGTCTGGACATTTAGAAAAGAAAGCCTCATTCTCCTGTATTGCACATTTACTCTTTGGATGGTATGTTACATTTAGCTAACTTGGTGATATCTGGGTTTTAATCTACATTCAAGATCACTGTGGGTGAATTGGCAAATTTGCCCCTAAAATAAAAGGTGAATAGAATCTCCTTCCAAGAAATCTTAAAAACTTCTGGTTTGTAAAATTGAGTTTGCTGCTTACGGTAGTACCTGGTCCTGTTTGGTCTGATTCTGCTCTTGGGAGAATTCACACAGCTCTTGGGCTGTGGTGAAGCAGTAAGAAAATGTGGCCTTCTGGTAGGAGAATCTTGGAAGATTTTTTTTTCTTTCCCCCCCCTCTACATCTGTCTCTAATGACTTGGCCATCTGCAGTACCCCTGCAGGCATAGCTGGGTGTGACAGTGTTTAAGGCAAATTGAATAATTTCTCATACGAGACTATAGAAATTTGGATTTTGTGCTGTGAAACTCTCTAGGCGCCAAGTTTATGCTGCAGTGTGTTTCTTCTTTATGCAGAACTGCTGGAGCTGCGCCTCTTCTTGCCTGGAACCGTATGCTGCAATCCCAAAATCAGTACCAGCCAAGTCAGTACCAGGGGCTGGGCGGACCAATGGGTTACCCACAGAGACCTGAAGATCGGATGGACAGGGGAAGACAGGTATGAAAATGCTGCTTCGTTTTGCACATTTTGTTCTCCTCCTGAGTCAGGCTTCCTTCATGTGTGGGTGAGCAGAGTGAAGGCAGCATAGGTAGGTTTTTAGCCCAGGAGTTGTGTCAGCAGTGAAAGCACCGACAGGTAAGCCTCCCAGCTTTGTCCAGCCCCTCTGTGTGTACCCCAGCAAAAGGCTCATGCCATGAGTATGCCACCACTGCTTTTCATTAAAAGTACATCAAACATGCTACTAAGTCACACTCTTCTTGCAGCCTGAGAAAACATAATCTGAAGGCAAGTACTTCAACTAAAGTCATCATCTTCTGTAAGGAAATCTATTAGCTACACATTTTGGAGATAGAAGGGTTTCTGCCCAGTGTGTTTAAAGTGTAGATTCATACAACTTCATTAATTTTTCCCCTCAAATGTTTGTTGGCTTTCTCTTAGCTGAAAAACTACTTAAATGCAAATGTTAAATTCTAGTAGCCGGAGAAATAAACATGTCTGTGAAAGTATGTGTGAAAATAGCTTTGTGTGGTTAAATGAAAACAGTGAACGTGATAGAGGAGAACTCCATCCAAAATTATAGGTAACTTTGGCATCAGTTTATGAAAATGCCACAGAATGAAAGTGCTTCTTGAAAGCAGCAGGTGATTTTGCTTATGTGATTTTTTTTTCTGTATGTGTTGCAAGTAAAAACATAATATACTCTTGTACTCGAAATTTTAATATTTACAATGCTGTATACTATTTTAAAATAAATTTCAGATATCTGTATTAAAATTTAAGTTCTATTGCTGTTTTGGTTAGTCAGAATTATTACTCAGCTGTGGGAAGTTTACTGACCAGTAGGGAGGAAAGAGAAGGAAGAGCACTTAGCTGCTTGGTAACACTACTATTTCCCAATCCTTTATATGGAAACTATGGCAAAAACTGAAATTTGCCTTAGTTGGGACCTGGTTCAGCTACCTCTCATAAACATGCTCAAGACAAGTCACTTTTTAGTGTATGCTCTTAGTTATTCTTTTCTTTTTCTTCCTAGTCTGCCCATCTCTCCAGTACCCAAACATTTGTGTTAGATGGTAGAGCACAAACACAGACACAAACACAAATTTGGTGTTTGATTTCTGGGACTATTTCTCCATGCTATGGACAGCATTTAGCCATTTCACATAGGTAAAAATTCTGTCCTGCAGTGTATGTATTGGATAATATCCCAGTCTCCTTTTGCTTATACAGCGGGGACTGCAAGTACAATCCATTTAAGTTGTAATGTCATAGAAAATGTGAAAATCTTCTTAGAGCATTTTTACCACTTCTCTGATTCTGTCTGCTTTATGTTTTTCTTTTCTGCTCTGGTTGGGAGACTCAGGTAGCACTATCTATCACAACCACTTTTGCATCATGACATTGTTAATGGTGCAGGGGTTTTGAGGCAGCTAATACAATAAAAACCATGTACTATCAAACCAAGTTTGTAAGAGAAGAGCCTTTGGCCTTTGCTGGGGAAGCTTTTTGCAGAGTGCCATGTGCTTCTCTGTCTGGTTCAGCTCATCAGGACCGCAGCCCAGCAGAAACAGCCTGTGAGCTCCTAATACCATTCTCGGCATTGTCTGCTGTCTGCAGGATTACATGGTGCTGCTGAAAAGATCTATAGCCAGCAAGCCGTCTGTCCCAGCGCTCCCAACCCTTAAACTCTTGTTTGACTGAACCCTCGTTAGCAGCAGTGAGAGTCCCTTCTTCCCCCGCAACTCCTACCCTGAAGCATTTTTAGTGCAGAGGAGGCTTTTAAGACTGGAGTAAGAATTAGCTTTTGCTCGTTCAGTTGTCTCATTGGTGTTGCAGCAAGAAACAGGGGAAGAAGAAAGGCAAGTATGTCACCGTGCAGTCTTACTCCAAGTATCGTGGGGAGGCGTTACCAGTATAAATCCTTCCAGGACTGGTTTTGGCTATAAGCAAAACTAGACAGTGTGGGTTATGATCACACTAGGCTTAATGGGGAAACAGTGGGACTTGAATCCTGCTGTGCTGCCCAGCTAGCCCCCAATGTGTTTTTAAGCATATTTCAGATTTGGATGAGGTGTATTGATGGCATCAGTTTTCAAAGATCTTTCATTTTGTATTACACAGGTTTACCCAAAACACTGGAGACAAAGCAATAAATGCTTAATTGCACTAATCCATAACAGGGGCTGCTGTGATAATGTAGAAAAATCAGTAGAGGATTTTGATGCTGGTGGAGTCTGCGTGGTATTTAATTTAATTAGGGTTGGAAAATAGATACTTGAAAAAAGTCTGTCTGCTACGCCATACTCTGCTCTAGCCTTTATCCTGGGTAGAGTAGCGTAGGTGGATATATTTGCAAAAGGAATCAGTGCTTAAACTAGTTCATTCCTGACCTTAAATCTTCATGTGTAACAGCTACAGCTGGAGTCACAGCAGTGAACAGGAATTGTCTTCCAGAAATGGATGCAGTGTGGGCTCAGGAAGGGCATCCCCTGTTAGTTCACATTTGGAAAGTTATCTCGTCGTGGTGGGGTCTGAGAGTACCGTGGACACCTACAGCCTGGCAGTGACAGAAAAACAGCTGTTTGCCACCTGAAGGATTCAATAGGAGGCATATTGTTGTTTGTAATATTGCAGTCTTGCCCAAAACATAATTCACCTGTCACTAGCACAAACATGTCTGCTGGATCATGAAATTAAGTTAAAACTGGGTGGTGACAACGGTTTTATTTGTATTCACATACTTGATGGTCATTAAGGTCAGATCTTTCAGCTTAAGTAAATTTGCTTCCTTAAAAAAATTTCTTTGCAGTTGTGTTGCTTTCCAGCTGATTTTTATTTCCTTTTAATTTTGTATTGCCTTTTTTCTTTTTCTTTTTTTTTGTTATTTTTAAATGAACTTTCAGATGTCATTATTTCCTCAGGGCTGACAGCACTGGAGTAAAATTAGAAGCTACCTTAAAGGGTCTAGGGTGCAAAACCAATAATTGAATCTGGCACCGCTGCCTGTAAATTTCAAAGCTTTAAAGCCTTGAAAAGGGATTCAAGTGGAAGTGGTGACACATAGCAGCATAAATAATTATCTTTGGTCCCTTTCACCTCTGAATTCTTTTTTTACAGCATACAGAACATGGTCTGAAGAGGTTAATAAACGCGCTGCTACAAAGTGCTTACAAAATTAATGCAACTGCCATGGATATGGGTTGCTCTGTGGTAGTGGGTATTTGTTGGTGTCTTCCAGCTGTTCCAGAAAACTAAAGAATAAACTTGATTGTGTTGTGCAGGTGTTTGACATTTTTATTTTAGTCTGTAGTAACACACAACTGCATGTCCAGATAAATGTCTTGTGCAGCTCTTACAAGACCTCTAAATTGTAGTTCTCTACAGGATTGCTGCTGTTTATGTAACCGAACAGACTTTTTTTTTTCAAGGGATATAGGCAACTTGTTCCCTTTTTTTTTAATTGATTATAATGAAAACCAAGAACAAACATAAAACCTTCCTGGTAGTGGAAACTCTGTATTCTGCATGTCTCTGATTCAGAGTCCTTTAAAAACAGGGTGTAACAAATCAGTTTCTGCTCAGAAAGTCTTTTCTGATTGCTTGATACAAACAGGCTGAAGCGAACCTCCCCTCTCACAGGTTTGCTCACTCTCTCTTCAGTTTCCGTGGTTATCTCTGAGGAGAGGGTAAAGATGTTTTTTCTCTCTTAAAGAAATGAAAGGAAGCCCCTCTTCTCCTGCCCACCAAAAAAAAACCCCAACAAAACAAACCTCCAAGTAAGAAACAAGCAAAGCAAGCTGTCATTAGTGCATTATATTTAATTAACTTTCTGGTCTCTGCAGTATATCAGGTTTTGAAATAATTTTAAATATTTCAGGGGGTCTTTTTGTGAAACTTTCCAGCAGATTTGTCACTGGGTTGACATGTACAGAATGTCTCATCTAAATTTAAATACAAAAATATACCTAATTTCCAGTGATTTCCAAGCAAGGTGGAATTTAAAATGAATGAGTGCTGGAAAATGCTGCTTCTGTAACAAATACAATTTTTTTTTCCCTTAAAATACTTATCTGTAAAAATGTTGCCTTCCTTTAGCATAATATTGCTTAAACTAAACCAGAAAGCTGGTAGCTGAGGGACATTATTTTTTTTTTTCCTCTAAAAACAAAAACCCTGACTAATGCTGCTAACAACATCCAGGCACCGCACATCTCAAATTGATAACTTTAGTTTGTCCACAAAAATGACATTTACATCATTACTCGTTGTGAAGCGTAAGCGTACATACTCCAGAGCCTGTGTTTCTGTAGGAATTAAAAATTTGCATTTCAAATCTGCCCTTCAGGTGTGTGTGTGCATATATATATATATATGTATGTATGTATGTATGTGGCTTTAACATTTTGTACCACCTTTGGTTCCAGTGTTGTTGAAAGCAAGGAATGTGCAAAGGTACAGCTTGGAAGTGACTTGTCCTCAGTGCTGTCTTGTGGTGGATTTATTTCTGCTATAGAAGCGTTGCTGCTCCTGCAGTAC